>NC_053391.1:535790072-535841021 GCF_905171765.1 Bufo bufo | reverse complement strand
GAATGACACTATCAGCACCTTGAATCTAATATACCCTTTTTGGGATAGATTTAAAGTAGGCCTGATATAGCAGAAACTACCAATTTAGAAAATGGCAAATTTGGGAATCCTTTTCAACCCAGAACAAAAACTGTGCTTTTACGGTCACTACAAATAATTTGACCAGCTAAAACAGTACTGATTTAGAGGAATATAAATGTCAGGGCTATTTTTTAGGCGCTGTGTGACAGGTATACCTTTAATCAGAGAATTAAACTTGTATCTGCACTGTAGCGTGTGTGTTAAGTTTTTCAGAATGACACTATCAGCACCTTGAATCAAATATACCCTTTTTGGGATAGATTTAAAGTAGGCCTGATATAGCAGAAACTACTAATTTTGAGAATGGCAAATTTGGGAATAGTTTTTCAACCCAGAACAAAAACTGTGCTTTTACGATCACTACAAATAACTTAACCAGCTAAAACAGTGCAGATTTGGTGGAATATAAATGTCAGGGCTATTTTTTAGGCGCTGGGTGACAGGCTCTACTTGCCCCTGATGTAGAATATGGCCAAAAAATAACCACACTATTGATGGTTAAATGCACTTGGGTGACACAGGCTCAGCCTGTACCTGATGTAGTATATGGCCAAAAAATAACCACACTGTTGATGGTTAAATGCACTTGGGTGACACAGGCTCAGCCTGCACCTGATGTAGTATATGGCCAAAAAATAACCACATTGTTGATGGTTAAATGCACTTGGGTGACACAGGCTCAGCCTGCACCTGATGTAGTATATGGCCAAAAAATAACCACACTGTTGATGGTTAAATGGACTTGGGTGACACAGGCTCAGCCTGCAGCTGATGTAGGATATAGCAAAAAATAACCACACTATTGATGGTTAAATGCACTTGGTGGTAGCTTGTGCTGGCGCACCACAAGCCACAAAATGGCCGCCGATCACCCCAGAAAAAAGTGATATAAAAACGCTCTGGGCAGCCTAAAAAAAGTGAGCAATTCAATATAAGCACTTCAATGATCCACAGCTGGAGATCGATCACTGAATTACGTCTTTTCGAGGAGTTAATCTGCCTAATCTCGCCCTAACGTCGCAGCAGCAACCTCTCCCTATGCTTGAATCAGCAGAGTGACGTGCAGCGCTACGTGACCCAAGCTTATATAGAGGCTGGGTCACATGCTGCACTGGCCAATCACAGCCATGCCAATAGTAGGCAAGGCTGTGATGGCCTCTTGGGGCAAGTAGTATGACGCTTGTTGATTGGCTGCTTTGCAGCCTTTCAAAAAGCGGCAAAAAAGCGCCGAACACCGAACCCGAACCCGGACTTTTACGAAACTGTTCGGGTTCGGGTCCGTGTCACGGACACCCCAAAATTCGGTACGAACCCGAACTATACAGTTCGGGTTCGCTCATCCCTAAACATCATACTTCTTAGACATAAGTTCCAAATCCCTTGCTTTCCTTCATCCCTGTTATGTTCCCACACATGGATATTCTACTAATTAGATATTCTAATTTTGCCTGGATTTCAGAGAAATCTGTAGCTGGAATCCAACATATTCATACAAATTTTAGTTACAAATTTCTAATATGTAGATTGCACATTTATTTTTTTTGCTTACTAACACAGATTTCAGACTTGGTTTTTCATAAAACTACCCCTTCTCGAGGGCGTGGCTAGGCTGCAGAGAGTAATGGCTGTGTGAGTGAGAGGCTCCTGCACCACAGAAACATATTCACAGCAAGACCTTTGTCTCTGTAAACATCGGTACCTTATTAATCACCCGATTCGCCCCCTGACTCTATGTGGAAGAATAAGCGACTCCTAGTGAGAATTAACAGCTCCAACCTGGAGTTATATTTTGAAAAAGGAAAAAACAAAGATGGCGCAGACTACAACAGGGCCGCATCTCCTACCTCAGTGTGCAGTATGTCTCCAGCTCAGTCCCCTTGTTCAGCCTCGCAACCGACACTTCCGTTCTCTCCTTTCTCCTTGGAACCTTCCACACGTTTGTTTCCACTGATTCCCGGTGACACTTGGTCCTCCCCTGTGGCGCTGGAGAACTTCCAACATTGTGTCCAAATTGACAAAGCAGCAGCTTCTCCGTCTACTAGCCCAAGAAGCAAAGACCACGGCTAGACAAATCAGAACCCACCCAGGTCAGTGCTTCATCGGACAAGCATACATGTTCCGGCCCACATATGGACTCTTTTTCAAGTTTCCCCAGAATTGATAAACCTCTTTCAGAGGAAACGCTAAAACAGATGCTACTGGCACTGAAATCTTCCCTGCAACAGGTCATTGCTACTCTAATCAACCCCATGTCTGTTAGGATGCAAGAAATAGAAGACAGGGTTCTACATTGAAACAAAAATGGACAAATTTGCTATGTCTTAGAATACAGTAATTGATGCCCACGAAGATATGGCAGACGAAGTGGAAGCTCTTAAAATGAAACTGGCTGAAATCCTACCTCCTTCCTTTCAGATGGAAAAAAGGGTTCACTGACCTGTCTGCAATGACTCTAAAGCAATGTTGCTCTCTTTTACCTGTTACAACATCTCTGCAAAACTGCAATATAGCCTATGGTTGGAGGTACCCCTTAAAGCTGCTAATATCCAAAGATATTTTCATGTTGTCTGTTCTCTTGAGGATGGGAAATGTATGCTTCAGGATTGGAAGATCTCATTGACTCCCCCAGAAGCCGGAAATAATATGTTTCTTCAATCAATTCAGCAAGAATGGAGGACAATACCCCAAGGGCGGAACCAAAATACCTGAATATCCCTCTGTAGGAACCCTGGACTCCTTCAACTACTTCCCACCTCTGCTGTAGCTCCAAAGGAACCGACCACCCTTCTCCTTATTACTGGCTACTGACTCCTACATCTTACTACTACTACTGCTACAGCATCCCTCATACGGAGAGATGAGCACCGTGTGAAGTTTGCCATACCATGGAGTCGAAGGTCTCTTTTCTCCTGTTCTTTTGTCTTTATATTTCTTTTGCAGGTGCTGCTCCCTCACTTCTCCAGCTAAATGACACACCTGCTCCTGTTTCCTGTGCTCTCACCTTCTAGCTACATTACTGTAAGCGATTGTAACCATACAGGTCATTATCTTTTTTCTGTTGCTTTTTGATTGGTTATGTTCTTTTTACTTAGCTTCTTTTACACATTTGGATGTACACTATGTTGATTCTCTTAGGCGGTGCACTACATACATCAGGTGGATTTACTTAACATTATGGGGATCAAAATAATGTCACTGAATGCCAAGGGGTTGAATTGTCCTCAGAAAATGACCTTTGTATGGAGGGAGGCATTGTCCTCCAAGGCTGATATACTTTGTGTCCAGGAGTCCCACCTCCTGGAACCTAACGCATGTTGTGTCAAACATCGCTTGTTTCTTACTATTGTCCACTCTCACAACTCTAGAAAGGCCTCATGCACACGACCGTTATGTGCATCCATGGCCGTTGTGCCGTTTTCCGTTTTTTTTTCGCGGACCCATTGAAAAGAACACTGATGCACACAAGATTGGCATCCGCGTCCGTGATCCATGGCCGTAGGTTACTTTCATACAGACAGATCCGAAGATCCGTCTGCATAAAAGCTTTTTCAGAGATGAGTTTTCACTTTGTGAAAACTCATATCCGACAGTATATTCTAACACAGAGGCGTTCCCATAGTGATGGGGTCGCTTCAAGTTAGAATATACTATGAACTGTGTACATGACTGCCCCCTGCTGCCTGGCAGCACCCGATCTCTTACAGGGGGCTGTGATCCGCACAATTAACCCCTCAGGTGCTGCACCTAAAGGGTTAATTGTGCATATCATAGCCCCCTATAAGAGATAAGGGGCTGCCAGGCAGCAGGGGGCATACCCCCCTCCCTCCCCAGTTTTAATTTCATTGGTGGCCAGTGCGGCCCCCCCTCCCTCCCTCTATTGTATTATTTTCAGGGGTGGCCAGTGTGCGCCCCCCCGGCCCCCCCTCCCTCCCTCCCTCTATTGTATTATTTTCATTGGTGGCCAGTGTGCGGCCCCCTTTCCCTCCCTCTATTGTATTATTTTCATTGGTGGCCAGTGTGCGGCCCCCCCGACCCCCCTCCCTCCCTCTATTGTATTATTTTCATTGGTGGCACAGTGTGCGGCCTCCCCTCTCCCCCCCCCAATCATTGGTGGCAGCGGAGAGTTCTGATCGGAGTCCCAGTTTAATCGCTCCTCCTACTGGTAAGTGACAGATCATTAAGCAATGCGCCGCACAGACCTGTCACTTACCAGTAGGTGATGCTCCCGGCCGATCACAGACAGCGCAGCAGGTAAGTATGATGCTTCTAATATTGCTAAGTAACCATGGCAACCAGGACTGCAGTAGCATCCTGGTTGCCATGGTTACCGATCGGAGCCCCAGCGATTAAACTAGGACTCCGATCGGAACTCTCCGCTGCCACCAATGATCGGGGGGGGGGGGGGGGAGGGGAGGCCGCACACTGTGCCACCAATGAAAATAATACAATAGAGGGAGGGAGGGGGGTCCAGGGGGGGCCGCACACTGTACCACCAATGAAAATAATACAATAGAGGGAGGGAGGGGGGGCCGGGGGGGGCGCACACTGGCCACCAATGAAATTAATACAATAGAGGGAGGGAGGGGGGCTGAGGGGGGTCTGCCCCCTTCTGCCTGGCAGCCCCTGATCTCTTACAGGGGACTATGATACGCACAATTAACCCCCCTCAGGTGTGGCACCTGAGGGGTTAATTGTGCGGATCACAACCCCCTGTAAGAGATCGGGTGCTGCCAGGCAGCAGGGGGCAGTCATGTACACAGTTCTTAGTATATTCTAACTTGAAGCGTCCCCATCACCATGGGAACGCCTCTGTGTTAGAATATACTGTCGGATATGAGTTTCACGATCTAACTCATATCCGACAGTATATTCTAACATAGTGGCGTTCCCATGGTGATGGGGACGCTTCAAGTTAAAATATACCATCGGATTGGAGAAAACTCCGATCCGATGGTATAATAGGGACTCCTGACTTTACATTAAAAGTCAATGGGGGACGGATCCGTTTGCAATTGCACCATATTGTGTCAACGTCAAACGGATCCGTCCCCTTTGACTTGCATTGTAAGTCAGGACGGATCCGTTTGGATCCGTGGATCCTCCAAAAATCAAGGAAGACCTATGGACCCCATTTTTGCGGACCTTAAAAAAAAACTGTTGTGTGCATGAGGACAAAGTCTAAGGGGTTTTATAGCGATTAGAAGCACAGTTTTTTTTCTCTCTTATGTAACAAAACGTGGGTGGGAATGGTCAATATATAATCATGGTATTTTCCGTAAACATTGTTTACACCCTAGTCAATGTGTAAGCTCCCAATGAGTGCCAACTATAATTCTTACACAAGCTGATGAGACATGTACATAAACCGAAAAGGGGTAAGTTAATTATGTGTGGTGACTTTAAAGGGAACCTGTCACTGGGATTTTGTGTATAAAGCTGAGGACATGGGTTGCTAGATGGCCGCTAGCACATCCGCAATAACCAGTCCCCATAGCTCTGTGTGCTTTTATTGTGTAAAAAAAACTGATTTGATACATATGCAAATTAACCACCTCAGCCCCCAGTGCTTAAACACCCTGAAAGACCAGGCCACTTTTTACACTTCTGACCTACACTACTTTCACCGTTTATTGCTCGGTCATGCAACTTACCACCCAAATGAATTTTACCTCCTTTTCTTCTCACTAATAGAGCTTTCATTTGGTGGTATTTCATTGCTGCTGACATTTTTACTTTTTTTGTTATTAATCGAAATTTAACGATTTTTTTGCAAAAAAATGACATTTTTCACTTTCAGTTGTAAAATTTTGCAAAAAAAACGACATCCATATAGAAATTTTGCTCTAAATTTATAGTTCTACATGTCTTTGATAAAAAAAAAATGTTTGGGTAAAAAAAAAATGGTTTGGGTAAAAGTTATAGCGTTTACAAACTATGGTACAAAAATGTGAATTTCCGCTTTTGGAAGCAGCTCTGACTTTCTGAGCACCTGTCATGTTTCCTGAGGTTCTACAATGCCCAGACAGTACAAACACCCCACAAATGACCCCATTTCTGAAAGTACACACCCTAAGGTATTCGCTGATGGGCATAGTGAGTTCATAGAACTTTTTATTTTTTGTCACAAGTTAGCGGAAAATGATGATTTTTTTTTTTTTTTTTTTTTTCCTTACAAAGTCTCATATTCCACTAACTTGTGACAAAAAATAAAAACTTCTATGAACTCACTATGCCCATCAGCGAATACCTTGGGGTCTCTTCTTTCCAAAATGGGGTCACTTGTGGGGTAGTTATACTGCCCTGGCATTCTAGGGGCCCAAATGTGTGGTAAGGAGTTTGAAATCAAATTCTGTAAAAAATGACCTGTGAAATCCGAAAGGTGCTCTTTGGAATATGGGCCCCTTTGCCCACCTAGGCTGCAAAAAAGTGTCACACATCTGGTATCTCCGTACTCAGGAGAAGGTGGGGAATGTGTTTTGGGGTGTCATTTTATATATACCCATGCTGGGTGAGAGAAATATCTTGGCAAAAGACAACTTTTCCCATTTTTTTATACAAAGTTGTCATTTGACCAAGATATTTATCTCACCCAGCATGGGTATATGTAAAAAGACACCCCAAAACACATTCCTAAACTTCTCCTGAGTACGGGGATACCAGATGTGTGACACTTTTTTGCAGCCTAGGTGGGCAAAGGGGCCCATATTCCAAAGAGCACCTTTCGGATTTCACTCCTCATTTTTTCCTGAATTTGATTTCAAACTCCTTACCACACATTTGGGCCCCTAGAATACCAGGGCAGTATAACTACCCCACAAGTGACCCCATTTTGGAAAGAAGACACCCCAAGGTATTCCGTGAGGGGCATGGCGAGTTCCTAGAATTTTTTATTTTTTGTCACAAGTTAGTGGAAAATGATGATTTTTTTTTTTTTTTTTTTTTTTCATACAAAGTCTCATATTCCACAAACTTGTGACAAAAAATAAAAACTTCCATAAACTCACTATGCCCATCAGCGAATACCTTGGGGTCTCTTCTTTCCAAAATGGGGTCACTTGTGTGGTAGTTATACTGCCCTGGCATTCTAGGGGCCCAAATGTGTGGTAAGTAGGTAAATGACCTGTGAAATCCGAAAGGTGCTCTTTGGAATGTGGGCCCCTTTGCCCACCTAGGCTGCAAAAAAGTGTCACACATCTGGTATCTCTGTATTCAGGAGAAGTTGAGGAATGTGTTTTGGGGTGTCTTTTTACATATACCCATGCTGGGTGAGATAAATATCTTGGTCAAATGCCAACTTTGTATAAAAAAATGGGAAAAGTTGTCTTTTGCCAAGATATTTCTCTCACCCAGCATGGGTATATGTAAAATGACACCCCAAAACACATTCCCCAACTTCTCCCGATTACGGAGATACCAGATGTGTGACACTTTTTTGCAGCCGAGGTGGGCAAAGGGGCCCATATTCAAAAGAGCACCTTTCGGATTTCACAGGTCATTTTTTACAGAATTTGATTTCAAACTCCTTACCACACATTTGGGCCCCTAGAATGCCAGGGCAGTATAACTACCCCACAAGTGACCCCATTTTGGAAAGAAGAGACCCCAAGGTATTCGCTGATGGGCAAAGTGAGTTCATGGAAGTTTTTATTTTTTGTCACAAGTTAGTGGAATATGAGACTTTGTATGAAAAAAAAAAAAAAAAATAAGCATTTTCCACTAACTTGTGACAAAAAATAAAAAATTCTAGGAACTCGCCATGCCCCTCACAGAATACCTTGGGGTGTCTTCTTTCCAAAATGGGGTCACTTGTGGGGTAGTTATACTGCCCTGGCATTTTCCAGGGGCCCTAATGTGTGGTAAGTAGGTAAATGACCTGTGAAATCCTAAAGGTGCTCTTTGGAATATGGGCCCCTTTGCCCACCTAGGCTGCAAAAAAGTGTCACACATGTGGTATCGCCGTATTCAGGAGAAGTTGGGGAATGTGTTTTGGGGTGTCATTTTACATATACCCATGCTGGGTGAGAGAAATATCTTGGCAAAAGACAACTTTTCCCATTTTTTTATACAAAGTTGGCATTTGACCAAGATATTTCTCTCACCCAGCATGGGTATATGTAAAATGACACCCCAAAACACATTCCCCAACTTCTCCTGAGTACGGCGATACCAGATGTGTGACACTTTTTTGCAGCCTAGATGCGCAAAGGTGCCCAAATTCCTTTTAGGAGGGCATTTTTAGACATTTGGATACCAGACTTCTTCTCACGCTTTGGGGCCCCTAGAATGCCAGGGCAGTATAAATACCCCACATGTGACCCCTTTTTGGAAAGAAGACACCCCAAGGTATTCAATGAGGGGCATGGCGAGTTCATAGAAATTTTTTTTTTTTGGCACAAGTTAGCGGAAATTGATATTTTTAATTTTTTTCTCACAAAGTCTCCCGTTCCGCTAACTTGGGACAAAAATTTCAATCTTTCATGGACTCAATATGCCCCTCACGGAATACCTGGGGGTGTCTTCTTTCCGAAATGGGGTCACATGTGGGGTATTTATACTGCCCTGGCATTCTAGGGGCCCTAAAGCGTGAGAAGAAGTCTGGAATATAAATGTCTAAAAAATTTTACGCATTTGGATTCCGTGAGGGGTATGGTGAGTTCATGTGAGATTTTATTTTTTGACACAAGTTAGTGGAATATGAGACTTTGTAAGAAAAAAAAAAAAAAATTCTGCTAACTTGGGCCAAAAAAATATCTGAATGGAGCCTTACAGAGGGGTGCTAAATGACAGGGGGGTGATAAATGACAGGGGGGTGATCAATGACAGGGGGGTGATCAATGACAGGGGGGTGATCAATGACAGGGGGGTGATCAATGACAGGGGGGTGATCAGGGAGCCTATATGGGGTGATAACCACAGTCATTGATCACGCCCGTGTAAGGCTTCATTCAGACGTCCGGATGCGTTTTGCGGATCCGATCCATCTATCAGTGCATCCGTAAAAATCATGCGGACATCTGAATGGAGCTTTACAGGGGGGTAATCAATGACAGGGGGGTGATCAATGACAGGGGGGTGATCAGGGAGTCTATATGGGGTGATCACCACAGTCATTGATCATGCCCCTGTAAGGCTTCATTCAGACGTCCGGATGCGTTTTGCGGATCGGATCCATCTATCAGTGCATCCGTAAAAATCATGCGGACATCTGAATGGAGCTTTACAGGGGGGTAATCAATGACAGGGGGGTGATCACCACAGTCATTGATCATGCCCCTGTAAGGCTTCATTCAGACGACCGGATGCGTTTTGCGGATCCGATCCATGTATCAGTGCATCCGTAAAAATCATGCGGACATCTGAATGGAGCTTTACAGGGGGGTGATCAGGGAGTCTATATGGGGTGATCACCACAGTCATTGATCATGCCCCTGTAAGGCTTCATTCAGACGTCCGGATGCGTTTTGCGGATCCGATCCATCTATCAGTGCATCCGTAAAAATCATGCGGACATCTGAATGGAGCTTTACAGGGGGGTAATCAATGACAGGGGGGTAATCAATGACAGGGGGGTGATCAGGGAGTCTATATGGGGTGATCACCACAGTCATTGATCATGCCCCTGTAAGGCTTCATTCAGACGTCCGGATGCGTTTTGCGGATCCGATCCATCTATCAGTGCATCCGTAAAAATCATGCGGACATCTGAATGGAGCTTTACAGGGGGGTAATCAATGACAGGGGGGTGATCACCACAGTCATTGATCATGCCCCTGTAAGGCTTCATTCAGACGACCGGATGCGTTTTGCGGATCCGATCCATGTATCAGTGCATCCGTAAAAATCATGCGGACATCTGAATGGAGCTTTACAGGGGGGTAATCAATGACAGGGGGGTAATCAATGACAGGGGGGTGATCAGGGAGTCTATATGGGGTGATCACCACAGTCATTGATCATGCCCCTGTAAGGCTTCATTCAGACGTCCGGATGCGTTTTGCGGATCCGATCCATCTATCAGTGGATCCGTAAAAATCATGCGGACGTCTGAATGGAGCTTTACAGGGGGTTGATCAATGACAGGGGGGTAATCAATGACAGGGGGGTGATCAGGGAGTCTATATGGGGTGATCAGGGGTGATTAGGGGTGATCAGGGGCTAATAAGGGGTTAATAAGTGATGGGGGGGGGGGGTGTAGTGTAGTGTAGTGGTGCTTGGTGCTACTTTACTGAGCTACCTGTGTCCTCTGGTGGTCGATCCAAACAAAGGGGACCACCAGAGGACCAGGTAGCAGGTATATTAGACGCTGTTATCAAAACAGCGTCTAATATACCTGTTAGGGGTTAAAAAAAACACATCTCCAGCCTGCCAGCGAACGATCGCCGCTGGCAGGCTGGAGATCAACTCTCTTACCTTCCGTTCCTGTGAGCGCGCGCGCCTGTGTGCGCGCGTTCACAGGAAATCTCGCGTCTCGCGAGATGACGCGTATATGCGTGACTGTGCGCAGCGCTGCCACCTCCGGAACGCGATCCTGCGTTAGGCGGTCCGGAGGTGGTTAACCTGAGATGTGCAGTTCGTTCCCTGAGGCTGATGCCAGCACAGGGAAGGAACACTATGACGACACTGCGCATGCGCTAGCTTGCGCATCGCAAGATTACGCCGCTCTAGCTTTCTGACAACAGGGAGCAAGGAGGAGATTCTGAGGATGCGGGGTGGTGCTGGGCTCCTTCACGCTGGACTCATCTCAGGGAACCTGTTACCGGGATTTTGTGTATAGAGCTGAGGACATGGGTTGCTAGATGGCCGCTAGCACTTCTGCAATACCCAGTCCCCATAGCTCTCAGTGCTTTAATTGTGTAAAAAAACAATTTGATACATATGCAAATTAACCTGAGATGAGTCCTGTGCCTGAGATTAGTCAATTTTCAAAAACCAAATTTTTAGGGACCAGTTCAGGTCTGAAGTCACTTTGTGAGGCTTACATAATAGAAACCACCCAAAAATGACCCCATTCTAGAAACTACACCCCTCAAGGTATTCAAAATTGATTTTACAAACGTTGTTAACCCTTTTGGTGTTGCACAAGAGTTATTGGCAAATAGGGATGAAATTAGCGAATTTTAATTTTTGGGCAAATTTTCCATTTTAATAAATTTTTTTCCATAAACAAATCAAGAGTTAACAGCCCAAAAAAATGCTATATTTATTGCCCCGATTCTGCAGTTTTCAGAAACACCCCATATGTATCCGTAAACTACTGTACGGGCACACAGTAGCAGTGATGGCCAGTTCGCAGTGTTCGCCGACGAACACATGCGATCTGCCATCTTTATTCCCAAGCCCGGAGATGAAGAGGTAAGTCCTTACCTGTGCCTGCGCCGCGAGCCGCTCTGAAACACATGCGGTCACCGGTCGCAGGCAGTTCCGAGAACAGCCTTTATCGGGCTGTTCTCGGAACTGCAGGCTCCCGGTGACCGCATGTGTTTCAGAGCGGCTCGCAGCACAGGTAAGGACTTACCTCTGCATCGTCGGGCTTGGGAATAAAGATGGTAGATCGCATGTGTTCGTCGGCGAACACTGCGAACTGGCCATCACAGCACAGTAGGGCGTAGAGGGAAAGGGGCGCCATATGATTTTTGGAAGGCAGATTTTGCTGGACTGGTTTATTTACACCATGTCCCATTTGAAGCCCCCCTGATGCACCCCTAGAGTAGAAACGCCATAAAAGTGACCCCATCTAAAGAAACTACACCCCTCAAGGTATTCAAAATGGATTTTACTAACTTTGTTAACCCTTTCGGTGTAGCACAACAGTTATTGGCAAATGGGGATGAAATTTGAGAATTAAAATTTTTTGGCAAATTTTCCATTTTAATCAATTTTTTCCAGTAACGAATCAAGGGTTAACAGCCAAACAAAATGCTATATTTATATCCCAGATTCTGTAGTTTGCAGAAACACCCAATATGTGGCCGTAAACTACTGTATGGGCACTCAGTAGGGCGTAGAGCGAAATGTGCGCCGTATGGTTTTTGGAAGGCAGATTTTGCTGGACTGGTTTATTTACACCATGTCCCATTTGAAGCCCCCCTGATGCACCCCTAGAGTAGAAACTCCAAAAAAGTGACCTCATCTAAGAAACTACACCCTTCAAAGTATTCAAAACTGATTTTAAAAACTTTAACCCTTTCGGTGTAGCACAAGAGTTATTGGCAAATGCGGATGAAATTTGAGAATTAAAATTTTTGGGCAAATTTTTCATTTGAATCCATTATTTTCCAGTAACAAATCAAGGGTTAACAGCCAAACAAAATGCTATATTTATTGCCCCGATTCTGTAGTTTGCAGAAACACCTCATATGTGGCCGTAAACTACTGTACGGGCACACAGTAGGGCGTAGAGGGAAAGGTGCGCTGTATGGTTTTTGGAAGGCAGATTTTGCTGGACTGGTTTATTTACACCATGTCCCATTTGAAGCCCCCCTGATGCACCCCTAGAGTAGAAACTCCAAAAAAGTGACCTCATCTAAGAAACTACACCCTTCAAAGTATTCAAAACTGATTTTAAAAACTTTAACCCTTTCGGTGTAGCACAAGAGTTATTGGCAAATGCGGATGAAATTTGAGAATTAAAATTTTTGGGCAAATTTTTCATTTGAATCCATTTTTTTCCAGTAACAAATCAAGGGTTAACAGCCAAACAAAATGCTATATTTATTGCCCCGATTCTATAGTTTGCAGAAACACCTCATATGTGGCCGTAAACTACTGTACGGGCACACAGTAGGGCGTAGAGGGAAAGGTGCGCTGTATGGTTTTTGGAAGGCAGATTTTGCTGGACTGGTTTATTTACCATTTGCGGGTTGAGAGGACGGTTTTATTGGCACTATTTTGGGGGGCACATGACTTTTTGATCGCTTGCTATTACAATTTTTGTGATGTAAGGTGACAAAAGAATACCTTTTTTTGCACTGTTTTATTTTTAGTTTTTTACCGTGTTCATCTGAGAGGTTATGTATTTTTATAGAGCAGATTCTTACGGACGCTGCGATACCTAATATGTCTACTTTTTTTTATTTATTTTAGTTTTACAAAATAATATAAAAAAAATAAAAAATTGTTTTTGTGAAAACCAGTTTTTTATCCGATTGTCAGTGGCTAAATTGGGATATAAATTTAGTACTCCATGGAAGTGTGGCACTCCCTGAAGCAACCGTCAATGCAGAGGCCCGGATGATCGGGGCACGTGTCGCACTGAGTAGTGGTGTCTTTCTGTATCCACCTCCTGCGACACACTCTGCACTTTTTTGGGTCCGTCCCTTCTTTCCAGTATGGGGGACCACACCTGGAAAGTGTTGGCCAGTGACGATCAGGGTGCCTCCAATTCCCGAGGTACTCCGGCCTGCTCTTTCCCGGTCCGAAAAGATCAGGGCCTTGAGGGCTGCCTCATAGAACTGAAGGAATGTCCCTGTGTTGATAGCGCTCTGGACAGCACAAAAGAGTTGTACAAGGCAACCTGCACCAAGTAGACCGCAACTTTTTTGTACCATGCCCGGGTTTTGCGCATGGCTTTATATGGCTTGAGGACTTGATCAGAGAGATCAACTCCTCCCATATACCGATTGTAGTCGACGATACAATCGGGCTTGAGGACTGTTGCCGCGGTACCTCGCACAGGGACAGGGGTGATGCCGTTACCATGAATTGTGATCAGTACAAGGACATCCCTCTTGTCCTTATATCTGACCAGCAACAGGTTTTCACTGGTAAGGGTACAGGTCTCACCCCTGGGGATAGGTACCCGGAGTGGGTGGGCAGGGAGGCCGCGTTGATTTTTCTGCACGGTCTCACAAGAGGATGTGGATCTGGTGGCGAGGGACTGAAACAAGAAGATACTAGTATAAAAGTTATCCACGTACAGGTGAAAACCTATATCTAGCAGTGGGTGCATAAGGTCCCACACAAGTTTTCCGCTAACACCCAGAGTGGGGGGACATTCTGGGGGTTGAATACGGTAATCTCGCCCCTCGTACACACAAAACTTGTAAGTGTACCCTGAGGTACTCTCACAAAGTTTGTACAGCTTCACACCATACCTCACCCGCTTTGAGGGAACATACTGGCGGAAAATGAGTCTCCCCTTGAAAGCAGTGAGAGACTCATCATCAACCGTGACCTCGCTTCCAGGTACAATACAGTCCAAAAGTTTGGACACACCTTCTCATTCAAAGAGTTTTCTTTATTTTCATGACTATGAAGGCATCAAAACTATGAATTAACACATGTGGAATTATATACATAACAAACAAGTGTGAAACAACTGAAAATATGTCATATTCTAGGTTCTTCAAAGTAGCCACCTTTTGCTTTGATTACTGCTTTGCACACTCTTGGCATTCTCTTGATGAGCTTCAAGAGGTAGTCCCCTGAAATGGTCTTCCAACAGTCTTGAAGGAGTTCCCAGAGATGCTTAGCACTTGTTGGCCCTTTTGCCTTCACTCTGCGGTCCAGCTCTCCCCAAACCATCTCGAATGGGTTCAGGTCCGGTGACTGTGGAGGCCAGGTGATCTGGCGCAGCACCCCATCACTCTCCTTCATGGTCAAATAGCCCTTACTTTCAAAGTTTTCCCAATTTTTCGGCTGATTGACTGACCTTCATTTCTTAAAGTAATGATGGCCACTCGTTTTTCTTTACTTAGCTGTTTTTTTCTTGCCATAATACAAATTCTAACAGTCTATTCAGTAGGACTATCAGCTGTGTATCCACCTGACTTCTCCTCAACGCAACTGATGGTCCCAACCCCATTGATAAGGCAAGAAATCCCACTTATTAAACCTGACAGTGCACACCTGTGAAGTGAAAACCATTTCCGGGGTGTAATATCACACCACCGATCACCATCCTGTTCCGGGTTATCGGGTTCTCAGAGACCCGAATAACCCGGAAACGCAGCAAACCGCAGGTCTGAATTGACCTACGGTTTGCTGCGATCGCCTACTCGGGGGGTCACAGGACCCCCCAGCGCATTGGCCCCAGGTGCCTGCTCAATGATTTGAGCAGGCACCGGGTTCCGATCACCGCCCGCCGCGTGGCGGTGATCGGACTTACACAAGGCGTACAGGTACGCCCTGTGATCTTAAGTACCAGGACATCATGGCGTACCTGTACGCCCTGTGTCCTAAAGAGGTTAAATAGGAATGCATTGTTCCTCCAGACAGGGTTGGTGTGAGATTGATATTGATCATCCAGAGCTATAGGGACGGGTATTGCAGATGTCCTCAGCTCTATACACAAAATCCCGGTGACATGTTCCCTTTAATCACCCTTCATACTGCTCTGAGACTTCACAATCTCTACAGGAATATTTCCTCTTTAATGTGGGATCAGTATCGGATCCTTATATAGTATAGCAGGCTCACAAGGCCTTTATTTGAGGAACACTCATTAAAATCAACCATGAGAGGAAACAAAGGGAGAAAGAAACTACACTACTAATGGAAAAGATCTCCATGCTAGAAAAAAAATTATAAATAGAACCCTACAACCCACATATCGGCAGAGCTGAGGAAAGAGAGCGATTAAATAAGAGATCTGTGCTACTTTAGGAGTATGAGAAAAAACTACTTAGAGTGAAATCTAGGTATTATGCACAAGGTAACAAAGCTGGTAGAGCTCGCTACCCTCACTTGCACCCTCTCAATTGTATAGTTTCAGTGCCCCTCCCATTGGGGAAAACCGCAGGTCCTGATGGACTATCTAACGAGTATTATAGACCGGGTAAACACAGTGACGTCTCACAAAACATTAGACCTAATTCCCTACCTAATTTGGACATACCCATCCTTCCCTCACTTATTGCAGATGACCAATAGTGATGGCCCGAATAGTTCGCCGGCGAATAGTTCCCGGCAAACATAGCTTGTTCGCGTTCGCCGCGGCGGGCGAACATATGCGATGTTCGGTCCTCCCCTATACATCATCATTGAGTAAACTTTGACCCTGTACCTCACAGTCAGCAGACACATTCCAGCCAATCAGCAGCAGACCCTCCCTCCCAGACCCTTCCACCTCCTGGACAGCATCCATTTTAGATTAATTCGGAATCTGCATTCTCAGTGAGAGTGCTGCTGCTGCTGCTGATTTAATAGGGAAAGCGTTAGCTAGGCCAATGTTCTGTGTCCACAGACTCATCTGCTGTAAGGACAGCGTCCTGACAGCACCCCAAAAAGCCCTATTCAGGGCTGGTACATCAGTCTGCTTTTTTTATTTTATTTATATATATATATATATATATATATATATATATATTGCAGTTGCCTGCCTGTGTGTGAGAGGCTGCAGGCTCAGTCACAGACAGTACTGTGTGCACACCATTCATACAGGGTGTGACAGAAAATACCTCGCAGATAAAAAAAAATTATATTCAATCTTTTTCTGTGATCTAATCACAGTTGCAAGCCAGTGTGTGTCAGGCCCACACAGACTGTATTGTGGCCACTGGCTAGTGGCTAGGCCTCCACTCATACCGTTACAGGGTGTCACTCACTCACAAATACCTTGCAGATAAAAAAAAAATGTATTTAATATTTTTCTGTGATATAATCACATTTGCAAGCCCGTGTGTGTCAGGCCCACACAGACTGTATTGTTGCCACTGGCTAGTGTCTAGGCCTCCACTTATACCGTTACAGGGTGTCACTCACAAATACCTTGCAGATAAAAAAAAATAATATTTAATATTTTTCTGTGATATAATCACAGTTGCAAGCCAGTGTGTGTCAGGCCCACACAGACTGTATTGTGGCCACTGACTAGGCCTCCACTTATACCGTTACAGGGTGTCACTCACTCAAATACCTTTCAGATAAAAAAAATTATATTTAATATTTTTCTGTGATATAATCACATTTGCAAGCCAGTGTGTGTCAGGCCCACACAGACTGTATTGTGGTCACTGGCTAGTGGCTAGGCCTCCACTTATACCGTTACAGGGTGTCACTCACTCACAAATGCCTAGCAGATAAATAAAAATTCTATTTAATGATTTTCTGTGATTTAATCACATTTGCAAGCCAGTGTGTGTCAGGCCCACACAGACTGTATTGTGGCCACTGGCTAGTGGCTAGGCCTCCACTTATACCGTTACAGGGTGTCACTCACTCACAAATGCCTAGCAGATAAATAAAAATTCTATTTAATATTTTTCTGTGATAAATATAGCTTGCTGCTTTTTCAACGCTGCTAATCTAGTGCTGGTCTAATCAAGTGCTGATCTGCAAGTGCATTGGAGATATTCAGGAGATACTCAGGAGGTAATCTGGAGGTGGATACAATCTAAACAAGTAAGATTTGTTTGTTTAAATTTTGTTTTATTTATTTATTTGTTTCCCCCCCTCTTTGCAATGGCAGACCTGGTTCTGTGCAGGAATTGTTGTGCTTTTATTTCAGGTTCCACTCTTCAAAGGTTTGGATACTGTCTGATCTGTAGACAGCTCTCCATAATGCAACAGGAAATCACCTTTTTGAAATATGAGATTTGTAAATTAGCCATTAAGCAAACTCAGACTGAGAACATTGCAATGCCACTGCCACAGAGGCCCCCTAGAAATGGAAGATGGGTTACTGTAGGTTCTGGTAGACTGAGAGTTGTGGATAGAAGACATGTCCCACAGTCTGTGGCTCTCCATAATTCATTTGCAGCACTTTCAGAGTGCAAGAGCAACATGGCAGATGGCTCAAGCACAGTGGGGGAGAAACAATCATCTCCCATGCCTAAAGTATGCAAAACTGCAGCCAAAGAAAAAAAGGAGAAGGTGAGGACTGATAGTAAGCAGCTGTTGGTGGGAGATTCCATCATAAGAGGTGTGAAGTTTGAGGAGAATGGTGTTGTAAGATGTCTCCCTGGTGCTACCGCTAGCAGGGATAGACGACGGATCCTTAATATTGTTAGGCAAGCAAAACAGGAAAGGGAAGTGGATGTTATTGTCCATCTGGGGACAAACGATCTGGCTTGCAATGAGGTTTCAAAGGTGAAAGAAGCTTTTCACACACTTGGAAAGGATATACGGGAGGTTGCATCAACTGTTTCATTCTCTGCAGTTTTGCCTGTGCATAACCTTCAGCATGACAGGAAGATGCACATTAAGGAATTCAATGTATGGCTTGGTGAATGGTGTCGGAACCAAGGGTTTGGCTTTGTGTCTCATGTTAGCTCTTGTTGGAATGGAAAAGAACTGTACAAGAAAGATGGTTTGCATCTTTCTCTCAAAGGAACGAATGTCCTCGGTGAACAGTTCCAAGTATTTGCTAAGGAGCATTTAAACCAGGAAAGGGGGGCAAAAGAGTGATAATCCAGCAGTCTGACTGCCCCCCGGAACAATGCCAGAAGATGCCAGTAGCACAAAGGTTAAGAAATGACAAGCTCAGATTCTTACCTACAAATGCTCGCTGTTTAAGGAATAAGATCAATGAACTTGAGGCTATAATGTCATCTGAGAATATAGATGTAGTGGCTGTTACTGAGACGTGGTTCAAGGGGAGTAATGACTGGGCTATATCAATACCAGGGTTCTCTCTATACAGGAAAGACAGAGAAGACAAGAAGGGGGAGGGGTGGCCCTGTATGTGAAAGACAGCATAAAATCTAATTTGATACAAGTTAGCGAGAACAATTTAGAGTCAGTTTGGGTTACCTTGCAGCTTGATAATCATAAGGTAACTCGTGTAGGTGTGATATATAGACCACCTAGCCAAGTCAAAGAATTAGATGATCTACTAGTTGAGGAAATAGCTAAAATGACATTGAAGGGGGAAGTTATCATTATGGGAGACTTCAATCTTCCTGATGTAAACTGGAAAACCAAAATAGCTAGTTCTGCCAGGAGTACAGATATTCTAAATTCCCTACTGGCATTATCTCTACAGCAAGTAGTTGAGGAGCCAACCCGGAAGGAGGCCATTTTAGATTTAGTATTCACAAATGAGAATTTGGTATATGATATTACTGTAGGGAAAGCTAGGGATCTAGTGATCACCAGTCAGTGTGGTTTACTATAAGTACAGTGACTGAGTCACACCACACAAAAACAAAAGTTTTAGATTTTAGAAAAACTGACTTTTCTAAAATTAGATTAGTGGTATACGAGTCCCTATCAGATTGGAACAGTTTCATTGGAGTCCAGGAGAAATGGGACTACTTAAAAGAGGCACTATTGAAGGCAACAGAAAATTGCATTAGGCTTGTCAGTAAAAGCAAAAAAAGGAAAAGACCACTGTGGTACTCAGCAGAAGTGGCCAAAATCATTAAAAACAAAAAGATAGCATTTAGGAATTATATAAAAAAAAAAAAAAAACGAGGATGACAGGCTAATTTACAAGATTAGGCAGAGAGAGGCCAAACAAGTTATAAGAGCTTCTAAAGCACAGGCAGAAGAGAAATTAGCTCAGTCAGGGAAAAAAGGCGATAAGGCATTCTTCAGATACATAAAGGAAAAAAGGAAACTTAAACAAGGAATTACAAAATTAAAAACAAAAGAAGGAAGGTATATGGAAGAAGATAAAGAACTAGCTGACTACATCAATGAATACTTCTGTTCAGTCTTTACGAAGGAAAATGAAGGAAAAGGACCTCAGTTAGGAAAGCAGACTAATGAATCTTTTCATGCATGTGTCTTTACAGAGGAAGAGGTTCTAAGTCAGCTGTCTAAAATCAATACAAATAAGTCACAGGGGCCTGATGGGATACACCCAAAGCTATTAAAAGAGCTCAGCAAAACCATTAACAGATTTATTTAACCAATCACTGGCAACAGGAGTCGTCCCAGAAGATTGGAAATTAGCAAATGTTGTGCCGATTCACAAGAAAGGTAGTAGGGAAGAATCGGGCAACTATAGGCCAGTAAGCCTGACATCAATAGTGGGGAAATTAATGGAAACCATACTTAAGGAGAGGATTGTGGAACATCTAAAATCCCATGGATTAAAAGATGAAAAACAGCATGGGTTGACTTCAGGGAGATCATGTCAAACTAATCTTATTGATTTTTTTGATTGGGTGACTAAAACAATAGATGGCGGAGGTGCAGTAGACATTGCTTATCTAGACTTCAGTAAGGCTTTTGATACTGTCCCACACAGAAGGCTTATCAATAAATTGCAGTCTTTGGGCTTGGACTCCCATATTGTTGAATGGATTAGGCAGTGGCTGAGGGACAGGCAAAAGAGGGTTGTAGTCAATGGAGTATATTCAGACCAAGGTCTTGTTACCAGTGGGGTACCTCAGGGATCTGTTCTGGGACCCATATTGTTTAATATCTTTATCAGCGAAATTGCAGAAGGCCTCAATGGTAAGGTGTGTCTTTTTGCTGATGACACAAAGATTTGTAACAGGGTTGATGTTCCTGGAGGGATACACCAAATGGAAAAGGATTTAGGAAAACTAGAGGAATGGTCAAAAATCTGGCAACTGAGGAAAGGGATTTAGGGGTCATTATTTCAGAAGACTTAAAGGTAGGCAGACAATGTCATAGAGCAGCAGGAAATGCTAGGAGAATGCTTGGGTGTATAGGGAGAGGCATTACTAGTAGAAAGAGGGAGGTGCTCATGCCGCTCTACAGATCACTAGTGAGACCTCATTTGGAGTATTGTGCTCAGTACTGGAGACCATATCTCCAGAAGGATATTGATACTTTGGAGAGAGTTCAGAGAAGAGCTACTAAACTAGTACATGGATTGCAGAATAAAACTTACCAGGAAAGATTAAAGGACCTTAATATGTATAGCTTGGAAGAAAGACGAGATAGAGGGGATATGATAGAAACTTTTAAATACATAAAGGGAATCAATAAGGTAAAAGAGGAGAGAATATTTAAAAGAAGAAAAACTGCTACAAGAGGACATAGTTTTAAATGAGAGGGGCAAAGATTTAAAAGTAATATCAGGAAGTATTACTTTACTGAAAGAGTAGTGGATGCATGGAATAGCCTTCCTGCAGAAGTGTAGCTGCAAATACAGTGAAAGAGTTTAAGCATGCATGGGACAGGCATAAGGCCATCCTTCATATAAGATAGGGCCAGGGGCTATTCATAGTACTCAGTATATTAGGCAGACTAGATAGGCCAAATGGTTCTTATCTGCCGACACATTCTATGTTTCTATATAATCACAGTTGCAAGCCTGTGTGTGTCAGGCCCACACAGACTGTATTGTGACCACTGGCTAGTGGCTAGGCCTCCACTTATACCGTTACAGGGTGTCACTCACTCACAAATACCTTGCAGATAAATAAAAATTATATTTAATATTTTTCTGTGATATAATCACAGTTGCAAGCCAGTGTGTGTCAGGCCCACACAGACTGTACTGTGCCCACTGCCCACCACTTATATAGGGTGGCACAGTACCTTGCACGCATAGTAACACTTATCTAATAAAAAATGACAGGCAGAGGCAGGCCACGCCGCAGGGGCCGTCGTGTTTGTGGTGCTGTGATTTCCACTGGCCCTGGAATAATGCAACAAAATAATAGCAAAGACAGGTGCCCGCTGCAATCTTACTAAACCCTCAAACTGATTTTAAAATTGAGAGATTAGTCAACATATCCTACTGTATAGGACATGTCTAAGCCCGGGCACCACACCAAGGTTTCTCAAGTAGCCCGGGACCTAACACTCTCCTAACTGAGCCGTATGGGCAATACCAGGAGCCAGTGGGCAAATTACAGGAGCATGAGGCCGACTCACAAACAACTCACCAGTTACCTCCAGCATGTGGCCATGCTTGCAGTGGGAGGAGGGAGGAGTCTGCGAGTCCCACTCAAGACTGGCTGATATAGCCCAGGCTTCACAGGTGCACCTAAATGTGACCTGTAGATGGAAAACAGGCACATGTAAATTGGAGTTTATACACCTCCAGGAATCTCTATCTACCCAGGCTACTTGAGAAACCTTGGGGTGGTACCCGGGCTTAGACATGTCCTACACCGTAGGATATGTTGACTAATCTCTCAATTTTAAAATCAGTTTGAGGGTTTAGTAAGATTGCAGCGTGCACCTGTCTTTGCTATTATTTTGTTATATTGTTATATTAATTATCACATCCGCACTTGTTACCTTGTGTTGGATGTCTATTGTGGTACTTGTGGTTCGCCGCGGGCATCCTCCACCGTATGCATTTTGCTGGGGATTGCCATTAGCAACGGTCCACAAGTGCAGGATTTGCTCCCCTATATATATGCATGACTGCATGTGGGTTTGAGCACCTCCTGCTAATACCACGCTAGTCTTTTCAGTTTGTATATATAGAGATTCCTGGAGGTGTATAAACTCCAATTTAAATGTGCCTGTTTTCCATCTACAGGTCACATTTAGGTGCACCTGTGAAGCCTGGGCTATATCAGCCAGTCTTGAGTGGGACTCGCAGACTCCTCCCTCCTCCCACTGCAAGCATGGTTTTATACTGGAGGTAACTGGTGAGTTGTTTGTGAGTCGGCCTCATGCGCCTGTAATTTGCCCACTGGCTCCTGGTATTGCCCATACGGCTCAGTTAGGAGAGTGTTAGGTCCCGGGCTACTTGAGAAACCTTGGCGTGGTGCCCGGGCTTAGACATGTCCTACACCGTAGGATATGTTGACTAATCTCTCAATTTTAAAATCAGTTTGAGGGTTTAGTAAGATTGCAGCGTGCACCTGTCTTTGCTATTATTTTGTTATATTGTTATATTAATTATCACATCCGCACTTGTTACCTTGTGTAGGATGTCTATTGTGGTACTTGTGGTACGCCGCGGGCATCCTCCACCGTATGCATTTTGCTGGGGATTGCCATTAGCAACGGGCCACAAGTGCAGGATTTGCTCCCCTATATATATGCACGACTGCATGTGGGTTTGAGCACCTCCTGCTAATACCACGCTAATCTTTTCAGTTTGTATACAGTTGCAAGAAAAAGTATGTGAACCCTTTGGAATGATATGGATTTCTGCACAAATTGGTCATAAAATGTGATCTGATCTTCATCTAGGTCACAACAATAGACAATCACAGTCTGCTTAAACTAATAACACACAAAGAATTAACTGTTACCATGTTCTTATTGAACACACCATGTAAACATTCACAGTGCAGGTGGAAAAAGTATGTGAACCCCTAGACTAATTACATGCCCAAGAGCTAATTGGAGTGAGGTGTCAGCCAACTGGAGTCCAATCAATGAGATTAGATTGGAGGTGTTGGTTACAGCTGCCCTGCCCTATAAAAAACAAACACCAGTTCTGGGTTTGCTTTTCACAAGAAGCATTGCCTGATGTGAATGATGCCTCGCACAAAAGAGCTCTTAGAAGACCTACGATTAAGAATTGTTGACTTGCATAAAGCTGGAAATTGTTATAAAAGTATCTCCAAAAGCCTTGCTGTTCATCAGTCCACGGTAAGACAAATTGTCTATAAATGAAGAAAGTTCAGCACTGCTGCTACTCTCCCTAGGAGTGGCCGTCTTGTAAAGATGACTGCAAGAGCACAGCGCAGACTGCTCAATGAGGTGAAGAAGAATCCTAGAGTGTCAGCTAAAGACTTACAAAAGTCTCTGGCATATGCTAACATCCCTGTTAGTGAATATACGATATGTAAAACACTAAACAAGAAAGGAGTTCATGGGAGGATACCACAGAGGAAGCCACTGCTGTCCCAAACAAACATTGCTGACGTTTACAGTTTGCACAAGAGCACCTGGATGTTCCACAGCAGTACTGGCAAAATATTCTGCGGACAGATGAAACCAAAGTTGAGTTGTTTGGAAGAAACACACAACACTATGTGCGGAGAAAAAGAGGCACAGCACACCAACATAATAACCTCATCCCAACTGTGAAGTATGGTTGCGGGGGCATCATGGTTTGGGGCTGCTTTGCTGCGTCAGGGCCTGGACAGATTGCTATCATTGAAGGAAAAATGAATTTCCAAGTTTATCAAGACATTTTGCAGGAGAACTTAAGGCCATCTGTCCACCAGCTGAAGCTCAACATAAGATGGGTGTTGCAGCAGGACAACAACCCAAAGCATAGAAGTAAATCAACAACAGAATGGCTTAAACAGAAGAAAATACGCCTTCTGTAGTGGCCCAGTCAGAGTCCTAACCTCAACCCGATTGAGATGCTGTGGCATGACCTCATGAAAGCTATTCACACCAGACATCCCAAGAATATTGCTGAACTGAAACAGTTCTGTAAAGAGGAATGGCCAAGAATTGCTCCTGACCGTTGTGCACGTCTGATCTGCAACTACAGGAAACATTTGGTTGAAGTTATTGCTGTCAAAGGAGGTTCAACCAGTTATTAAATCCAAGGGTTCACATACTTTTTCCACCTGCACTGTGAATGTTTACACGGTCTGTTCAATAAAAACATGGTAACATTTAATTCTTTGTGTGTTATTAGTTTAAGCAGACTGTGATTGTCTATTGTTGTGACTTAGATAAAGATCAGATCACATTTTATGACCAATTTGTGCAGAAATCCATATCATTCCAAAGGGTTCACATACTTTTTCTTGCAACTGTATATAGAGATTCCTGGAGGTGTATAAACTCCAATTTAAATGTGCCTGTTTTCCATCTACAGGTCACATTTAGGTGCACCTGTGAAGCCTGGGCTATATCAGCCAGTCTTGAGTGGGACTCGCAGACTCCTCCCTCCTCCCACTGCAAGCATGGTTTTATGCTGGAGGTAACTGGTGAGTTGTTTGTGAGTCGGCCTCATGCTCCTGTAATTTGCCCACTGGCTCCTGGTATTGCCCATACGGCTCAGTTAGGAGAGTGTTAGGTCTCGGGCTACTTGAGAAACCTTGGCGTGGTGCCCGGGCTTAGACATGTCCTACACCGTAGGATATGTTGACTAATCTCTCAATTTTAAAATCAGTTTGAGGGTTTAGTAAGATTGCAGCGTGCACCTGTCTTTGCTACTATTTTGTTATATTGTTATATTAATTATCACATCCGCACTTGTTACCTTGTGTAGGATGTCTATTGTGGTACTTGTGGTTCGCCGCGGGCATCCTCCACCGTATGCATTTTGCTGGGGATTGCCGTTAGCAACGGGCCACAAGTGCAGGATTTGCTCCCCTATATATATGCACGACTGCATGTGGGTTTGAGCACCTCCTGCTAATACCACACTAGTCTTTTCAGTTTGTATACCCTGGAATAATGCCCAGTGTTCAGAGGCCACGTACCCTGAACCCAAAAAATTCAGAGAAAATAGTTGACTGGCTTACACAGGACACCCAATCTTCAACAGCTTCCGCTAAGAGCCTTGACGCACCATCCTCCTCCAGCTCAGCTTTGGTCACCTGCTCTCAAGTTACCTATCTCCCGCCCGCCGCCACCACTACCACTACCACCACAGCCACCACAGCCGCTTCACTTGATCCCTCAGAGGAGTTATTTACACATCATTTGGATGAAATTAGTGATGCGCAACCATTATTGCCAGAGGATGGAGATAACAGGGATATGTCTCAGTCAGGCAGCATTACACACATGGACGTACAGTGTGATGATGATGATGATGTTGTACCCGCTGCTGCTTCCTTTGCTGAGGTGCAAGATACAAGTGAAGTGGTTGATGATGACGATGTGTCCGTGGATGCCACGTGGGTGCCTGCTCAAAGAGAAGAAGAAGAGGGGGAAAGTTCAGAAGGGGAGACAGAGAGAAGGAGGAGACGAGTTGGAAGCAGAGGGAGGTCGTCGCAAGGAGCTAGTGGCACAGTCAGACAGCATGTATCGGCACCCGGGGTCAGCCAGACAGCACGCCAATCAACGCATGCTGTTGCCACCACTAGAATGCCGTCATTGCAAATCTAAGCAGTGTGGCATTTCTTTTGTGTGTCAACAGCGATGCCATTTGCAACCTGTACCAAAAGAAACTGAGTCATGGGAAATCCAACACCCACCTAGGTACAACTGCTTTGCGAAGGCACATGATCGCACATCACAAACGCCTATGGGATCAACACATGATGAAGAGTAGAAGCAGCACACAAGCTCAAAGCCACCATCCTCCTCCTGGTCCAGCATCTTCAGCCACGTCAACCACTGCTGTCTTCCTTGCCCCCTCTCAACCACCCGCCACTCCGCCTCTCACCTTCAGTAGTCCCATCTCATCTGCCCACAGTCAGGTGTCTGTAAAGGAAATGTCTGAGCGTAGGAAGACAATGTCACAGAGTCACCCCCTTGCCCGATGTCTGACAGCTGGCTTGACGGAACTCTTAGCCCGCCAGCTTTTACCATACCAGCTGGTGGAGTCTGAGGCCTTAAAAAAATTTGTCGCTATTGGGACACCACAGTGGAAAGTACCCGGACAAATTTTTTTTTCAAAAAAGGCAATCCCAAACCTCTACTCAGTGATTGAAAAGGAAGTCATGGCATCTCTGGCATACAGTGTTGGGGCAAGGGTCCATCTGACCACTGATACCTGGTCTGCAAAGCACGGTCAGGGCAGGTATATCACCTACACTGCACATTGGGTCAACCTGCTGACGGCTGACAAGCATGGAATGCGTGGCTCTGCAGCGGAGTTGGTGACACCGCCACGACTTGCAGGCAGGCCTACTGCCACCTCCTCTACTCCTCCTACTCCATCCTCTTCCATAACCTCCTCGGCTGAGTCCTCTTCTGCTGCGGTGTCTGGCTGCACATCAACTTAATACCCCCAACTCCCCAGGGGCTATTCCACATCCCGGATACGACAGTGTCACGCTGTCTTGGGGTTGACTTGCCTGAAAGCAGAGAGCCACACCGGACTAGCAGTCCTGTCCGCCCTGAACGCACAGGTGGATCAGTGGCTGACCCCGCACCAACTGGAGATCGGCAAAGTGGTGTGTGACAATGGAAGCAATTTGTTGGCGGCATTGAATTTGGGCAAGTTGTCACATGTGCCGTGCATGGCACATGTGTTGAATCTCATCGTACAACGCTTTGTGTCTAAGTACCCAGGCTTACAGGACGTCCTCAAGCAGGCCAGGAAGGTGTGTGGCCATTTCAGGCGTTCCTACACGGCCATGGCGCACTTTTCAGACATTCAGCGCCGAAACAACATGCCAGTCAGGCGCTTGATTTGCGACAGCCCGACACGTTGGAATTCAACACTCCTAATGTTTGACCGCCTGCTCCAACAAGAAAAAGCCGTCAATGAGTATTTTTATGACCGGGGTGCTAGGACAGCCTCTGCGGAGCTGGGAATTTTTTTGCCACGTTACTGGACGCTCATGCGCAATGCCTGTAGGCTCATGTGTCCTTTTGAGGAGGTGACAAACCTAGTCAGTCGCACCGAAGGCACCATCAGCGACCTCATCCCATTTGTTTTCTTCCTGGAGCGTGCCCTGCGAAGAGTGCTGGATCAGGCTGTAGATGAGCATGAAGAGGAAGAGTTGTGGTCACCATCACCACCAGAAACAGCCTTGTCATCATCGCTTGCCGGACCTGCGGCAACGCTGCAAGAGGAGTAAGAGGAAGAGGAGTCAGAGGAGGAATGTGGCTTTGAGGAGGAGGAAGACCAACCACAGCAGGCATCCCAGGGTGCTCGTTGTTGTCACCTATCTAGGACCCGTGGTGTTGTATGTGGCTGGGGTGAAGAACAGACCGTCAATGACATCAGTGAGGACGAGGAACGGGAAATGAGTAGCTCGGCATCCAACCTTGTGCAAATGGGGTCTTTCATGCTGTCATGTCTGTTGAGGGACCCTCGTATAAAAAGGATGAAGAAGAACGACCTGTACTGGGTGGCCACGCTACTAGACCCCCGGTATAAGCAGAAAGTGGCGGAAATGTTACCAACTTACCGAAAGTCAGAAAGGATGCAGCAGTTCAAAACAAAACAAAAAAATATGCTTTACACAGCTTATAAGGGGGATGTCACAGCACAACGGGAATCTAACAGGGGAAGAGGTGAAAGTAAACCTCCTACGACCATGGTGGCAAGGACAGGACGCTTTACAGATGTGTTGTTGATGGAGGACATGCAGAGCTTTTTCAGTCCTACAAATCGCCACAGCCCTTCGGGATCCAGCCTTAGAGAATGACAGGTAGCAGACTACCTTGCCTTAACTGCAGATATCGACACTCTGAGGAGCGATGAACCCCTTGACTACTGGATGTGCAGGCTTGACCTGTGGCCTGAGCTATCCCAGTTTGCGATAGAACTTCTGGCCTGCCCCACTTCAAGTGTTCTGTCAGAAAGGACCTTCAGTGCAGCAGGAGGCATTGTCACTGACAAAAGAAGTCGCCTCGGTCAAAAAAGTGTTGATTACCTCACCTTCATTAAGATGAATGAGGCATGGATCCCGAAGGGACTGACAGTGGGGGATACATTTGACTAACAAAAGGCCTGATGACATGCCTTGGCCTCAAAATGGTCCCCACGCTGCTGTATTTAATGTCTGCATACCGGATGACTTTCGGGAATTCTCCACCACCAACTAGGTTTCAAGCCGCAATGTTTTAGTCACCTTTCTGCCTTGAAAACATAAATTTTTCCGGCCGCTGCTACAACAGCGGCTGCAACCATAACATTATTTTTCAGGCATGTGTACATGCCTCATTTTTCTGGCCTCTGGTGCTGCACTGTGGCTGCAAAAACAAAACAAAAAAAAAAGGCACATACAAGTGTCAATTCCCCTTCGTGATCATTACCTTGTTGTGGTGAAGGGGCTTGCATATCACAATGAAGTAATCATCACCTCTGAGTGTGTTGGCAATGTTGCCACACCCCAGATGATAAGGCCGTTGCTTCATTATGATCAGACCAAAAGCGATCGGCTGGATAATTTTTCATAGAAAAAACATACTTTTTTTTTTTGTTTTTTTAAGATGTATGGGTGGGTTTTTAATACATAAAATAAAAAAATCATAATAAAGTCTCTTAATAGTTTATTAGAAATAATGCAGACAATTTAAAAAATCCCCATTAATTCCAATACAAAGCAAGTAGAAAGCTCAGAACTAAATTATTCCAGGATGTCGTAATGGTTCGTTAATTCGACAATGGTTAATCAATTCGACACATGTCCCCGGATAGGGGACATAACAGGGATTAAACTGATAAGAATAGTACTAGTTAAGACACCACTCATATAGGGTATCACAGCACATTGCTCCGTGCACGCGCAGTGCCCATACTTGGGAGTAAGAGGACCGTCTAAGCTGCTTTTTCCACGGCGCAGATGCAGTGACCGTGGCGTAAATTGAAACAAAGGGGAGGGAGCCAGCTTTTTTTTAACCATCTCCCCGTTCGAAAAATCTATTTAATAAATGGACCCCAGATTGGGGACGTAACAGGGATTAAACTGATGAGAAGAGAGAACTACAGAAAATACCACTCATATCGGGTGGGGCAGTAAATTGCACGGCGCAGACTCAGTGACCGTGGCGTAAATTCAAACAAAGGGGAGGAAGCCAGCTTTTTTTTAACCATCTCCACGTTCAAAAAATCAATTTAATAAATGGACCCCAGATTGGGGACGTAACAGGAATTAAACTGATGAAAAGAGAGAACTACAGAAAATACCACTCATATCGGGTGGGACAGTAAATTGCACGGCACAGACGCAGTAAACGTGGCGTAAATTCAAACAAAGGGGAGGGAGCCAGCTTTTTTTTAACTATCTCCCCGTTCTAAAAATCAATTTAATAAATGGACCCCAGATTGGGGACGTAACAGGGATTAAACTGATGAGAAGAGAGAACTACAGAAAATCCCACTCGTATCGGGTGGGACAGTAAATTGCACGGCGCAGACGCAGTGACCCTGAATTCAAACAAAGGGGAGGGAGCCAGCGTTTTTTAACCATCTCCCCGTTTGAAAAATCTATTCAATTCACCTTTCCGTGACCCTTGGTGTTGTACGTGGCTGGGTGGAGGAAGAAACCTTCAATGACATCAACAGGACATGGCTAGCTTGTTATCCAACCTTGTACAAATGGTGAGTTTGCGGTTGGGCAAATGGACTGTTTGCGGTTGTTTGCGGTGCATTAAAAGGGGAGTTTGGTCTGTCAATGTCTGTGAAGCGGGCGTAACCCTTACACTACCTGATCGATACAACATCATACCTGATCGTATACACACACTGGATGTTTTAAACAACGTTGTTCAAAAAAAAAATTGGATTGTTAGGTGATTTATGCCCTTTATGGATTAAAATCCAACTCTGCGTCAACTATGCAATTTTCCATGGGAGTTTTGCCATGGATCCCCCTCCGGCATGCCACAGTCCAGGTGTTAGTCCCCTTGAAACAACTTTTCCATCACTACTGTGGCTAGAAATAGTCCCTGTGGGTTTTAAAATTCGCCTGCCTATTGAAGTCTATGGCGGTTCCCCCGGTTCGCTCGTTCGCGAACAATTGCAGAATTTCGCATTTGCCGTTCGCGAACTGAAAATTTTATGTTCGCGCCATCTCTAATGACCAAACAGGTTTTGTTAAAGGGCAACAGGCTTCGGACAATACCCGTAGGACATTAGAAGTATTTAGTTATGTCAAATCCTACCAATCCCCTCTCTTGGCGGTGACTCTGGACGCGGAAAAGGCATTCGACCACCTTCACTGGTCTTTCACCTCGGTCCTTGGGGAAAAGGGCTTCCAAGGTCCTATTCTTAAGCTAGCTCTAGCCTATAATCAACCCCGTTCACAAAAGTATTTGTGAATGAAGCGCTATCCAATAGCTTTCCAATCTCAAATGGATCATGTCAAGGTTTCCCGCTGTTACCTCTGATATTTATTTTAGCTTTGGAACCCCTGGCACAACATATACGGAACACTGATGGTATACGGGGGTTTACTGTAAGATCTTCTACTCACACTCTATCATTATATGTGGATGATATCATATTTACCCTTTCAAATACAACCAAATCCTTTGAGAAGGCTTTGTCTGTAATATCCCATTTTGGCTCACTATCCTATTATAAGGTCAATGAGTCAAAATCTCAGGCTTTTCCCATTCACATCTTCCAAATTGAGCTGAGACATCTTAAGGCTTCTAACCCCTTAGACTGTCAGACTGCCATATTTAAGAAGTAAGCTTACTACTCCATGTTCTCTCCTTTACAAACACAATTATGAACCCCTTCTCTCCACTTTAGCCCATGACTTTGCTAGCTTTGCAGTGAGAGATATGTCTTGGATGGGTAGAGTTGCCTCGTTTCAAATAATGACTCTACCCATACTGATATATATCTTTCAAGCTCTCCCCATCCCTATCCCTGAACCATTTTTTAAGAGGGTACAAACTCTTCTTAATACGTACCTTTGGAAATCTGATCATCCTAGAATTGCATAAGCCTTGATGACAAGGAGACGAGGGGATGGGGGAATAAGCCTCCACACAATTGAAGGTAAGCAGTTAGACATCAAGTAATCACTGTGGAGTAATAAGAGCATTGTAGCATAGAGTAAAAATTATAAATGTCAAAAAGTTAGTCGAGTTTAAGACCCCTACTGATAACAATAAAACAGGCAGAGAATCCCAGAGAAGGTAAGTAATTTAGGGCATCAATCGGATCAAAATTATCAAACGAAAAACAAGAAAAGAGAGAAAAAATAAATAATTGAATAACAGGATCTCTCAGGCAATGTCTCCACACTTTAGAAGTCATAAATTAGGGATCACCATTATGGGGTGTATTTCGGGTGTAGGGGGTTAATCATAGAAGCTGGTAAAGACTTTTCATATCTATAGGTAGTATTAACGACGAGTATCACTTCTTGTTTGTTTGGAGGGTCTGATGACTTCCAGTGATGGGTTATTACTAACTTATAGAATATGACCTACAAGATTTCTGTGAGATCGAGTAAATTGCTCTATACCCAGAAATAAAAGTGCCAGATCTGAGAAGGGTGTAATTGACACCAAAGAGAAATCAGTGCAGAAAATTGCTGCCAGTAGGATTTAATTTTCGGGCAGGACCAGAGGATATGGTAAAAAGTGCCAATGTGACCATACTCCCTCCAACAACAAGCAAATACTCTTGGATATATGCTACTCAATCTGTGTGGTGTAAAGTACCATCTCAAGATGGTCTTTATCCCTGCCTCGCAATGAGTGACACATTCAAAGTTGGAGGATAAAAAACCAACAGCATTGGTCCACTCCTCTTCTGTATAGGGTCTCCCTAGGGAGAGATTTCAAGAGTGTGTCAAGGTAATGTTGCACCCTCAAGTAGTTATATAATTCTCTATAGGGGAGTTGAAGTGTTGTGAAAGGAAGCACAGAATTCTGTACAATCTGGCCAATTGTGTTTACATGTGCCTTGCACCATATAGAATGGTCCAGACCCCCAATAATCTTCTCTAGGACATGAGTTGAGGCGTCTTTGGAGAGAAGTGTACCTTGTTCCCTATGAGAACTGTGAAATTGGGACCATAAAGTCCCAGCATGGGTCACTGTCAGTAAAGGTGGCTTTGGAAGAAGCTAGCTTCTGCAGGACCTGGAGAAGATGGTCTTTTAAGGAACCCCCCTTGACCAACTCTAATTCAATCTGGACCCAGGGTTTATTAGAATATTCACTCCACCACTCTCTAAGGAAGGAAAGACCAATAACTCTGTAATAATCCTTAATTGTTGTAACACCTAAAAAAATGATTATTCATAAAACACTACCCCTTCTATTCTAGGCACTACTTTTAGCTGGGTGTTTACGAGAAGAGGTGATAATTGTTATTTTACTGAAAAATATAACCTAAAAAAGTAAAATGAATGACCAATGGGAGCATGGAACATCCATAGCGCATCAGAATAAAAGGTTAATGCCCCACAAACACACGACCTTATGTGTTTATGGTCCACAAACCACACATCCACAAAACAGCCATGTACACGCCAACATTTATTTTCCACCTCCTGTAGAAAAGTCCTATTCTTGTCTGCAAAATGGACAAGAAGAGGGCATGTTCTAGCTTTTTTGTGTGCCACAGAATGGACATAGATGTGGACAGCACACAATGCACTGTCCCCATTATTTGCAGCGCCATTGAAATGAATAGGTTCACCTCCGATCTGCTAAAAATGCAGAGTGGATGCAGACAGTAAATAAGGTCATATGCGTAAGCCCGTAAAGTGAGGAGGTCCTATATGGTCTTCTTTATAGAAGTCATCATAATCATTATTTATCTCCAAAGAAGGTAGCAGGCAAAGTATGTACCTAAACATAATTCTATTTTCATCCTTGATTTTAATTGCTTTTAGATAAAATTGTAACAATAGATTTTTAATGTATTTTCCAAATTTGTCTTTACAGGAGCAAGCTAGAAGATGTGTACCTGTATGATCTGTTAAAAAAAGGTATATACATTTTTTTTTTTAATTCAATACTATGAACAATTAATTGTTCTATTTGTTGTTTTTCAGCTATGCTGAGATGCTCTCATTCTGTCAGATCTCCATACAGGCATGTGATAACCTCCTGAGGATTCTGTGCAAGCTCCTAGCTAAGGACATACTGTGATGATGAAGTAAGTTAGTTTAACCTGAAAAGGCCTTAATGACCAGTCATTGTTTTTTTTTTGTGATTTGCAACATTGTTTCTGCTGACTTTGTGATTGCATTGGAATTTAAACAGTTTTCCAGGATTTTGATACTGATTACTAGTGTTGAGCGAAGCAAAGCATCCAATGTGGAATTTGGTATGAATTTTAGGATTTTTTTTTTTTCAAAATTAAGCTCAGTTTCCTTTGCGCTTCGTGGTAACTAATCATTTTTCCTAAAATGGTTGCTGGAGTTGTCTTAGAAAGAATGGAAAAATAAAACACTCATTTCATCCACTTGCTCACTAGTAGGTTTAAAAAAACTAAAACAAAAGGCCATATTACACTATCGTATTACTGTTTTTAACGGCGTTAGATGGGTGCACTTCTGTCTAAGTGGCTGTTAAAAATGGTGACACTTATTGAAAATCCAAAAGAGTAAATACAGCACTTAAAATCTTCAAATGCACTTTATTTCTTTACTTCTTATTTTTTGTTCATAAGAACATTTTTGTTCGAAAGGCGTCAATTGCTGGTGGAGGGTCTGTATCTGTGAGTTACTGCTATGTAAAGAAATAAAGCGCATTTGAAGATTTAAAGTGCAGGATTTACTCTTTTGGATTTTAATGAATGGACTTACTTGGCCCTATCCGTGCACAGGAGTATACACACTAAGGCCTCATGCACACAACCGTTTTTCGTGTCCGCATCTGAGCCGCAGTTTTTGCGGCTCGGGTGCGGACCCATTCACTTCAAAGGAGCCGCAAAAGATGGGGACAGCACTCTGTGTGCTGTCCACATCTGTTGCACCATTCCGTGGCCGCGGACAAGAATAGGCATGTCTACAATGGGTCACACGTTTCGTTTCGCAAATTGCAGGAGGCGCACGGGCGGCTTCCGGTTTTTGCAGATCCGTGGTTTGCGGTCCGCAAAAAAACAGCACAGTCGTGTGCATGAGGCCTAATTGATAGGCTGCATGAGCTTTTAACATAGCGATTTGTGACAAATTAATTCAGAATGAATTAAATTTCTTGTCAAACTTTGTCTACTTCGTCTACTTATGACCTGTCCTCATGATATATCATCCATATCTAATTGGTGGGGGTCCGACAACCGGAACTCCTGACGATCAGCTGTTTTAGACGGCACTGGTGCTCCTGTGAGTGCCGTGACCTTCTCCATGCTTACCAAGCACATCGCCGTACATTGTATAGCGGCTGTGCTTAGTGTCGAGCTCACCAAGCACAGCCACTATACAATGTACCGTATGGCTCTGTGCTTGGTAAGCACGGAGAAGGCTGTGGCACTCACAGTGCCTTCTCAAACAGCTGATCGTCAGGGATCACGGGTGTGGGACCCCCACTAATCAGATTATGATGACCTATCCTGAGGATAGGTTGTCAGTAGTAAAATAACTGAAAACCTCTTTAAAGGGAACCTGTCACCAGGATTTGATGGACATGGACATGGGTTGCTAGATGGCCACTAGCACATCCGCAATACCCAGTCCCCATGTGCTTTTAGTGTGTAAAAAAACCGATTTGATACATATGCAAATTAACATAAAAGAGTCATATCTTACTTGTGTGACCAGAGAAGAGTCATATTTTCAAGCTTTGACTCATCTCAGGTTAATTTGCATATGTATCAAATCGGTTTTTATACACAATAAAAGCACACAGAGCTATGGGGACTGGATATTGCAGATGTGCTAGTGGCCATCTAGCAACCCATGTCCTCAGCTCTATACCCAAAATCCCGGTGACAGGTTCCCTTTAATACTTTTTTAGTGTAAGTGTCAAGCTCTTTATGGTGGCTTGAAGTTGTAATAAAGATGACTGAATGCAGGTTGTTAAATAAGAAGAATAAATGAGTACCATATCATCTACCATAAGATTCCCCATTTAAAGTAAAGAATAAAGTGCTCAACCACTTGAATCCAGATATATTTTTTTCATATGAGGAATGTAGCTTTTATTATTACGCTCCACTAGATTTACATTTCTTTGTGCATATACATAATTTTATATAACATGCACAGACTGAACTCGTCTATATACAGAAAAAAGAAAGTGTATTGGCGGGGTTCCTGGGTGTCGCACCCCCGCAGATCTGATACTGAGGACTAGAGTTGAACGGATACCTGGATATTCGGGTTCGAAGGGTTTAGCCGAACTTCACAAAAAAGTTTGAGTTTGGGACCCGAACTTGACCCTGAACCCGAACCCTATTGAAGTCAATGGGGACCTGAACTTTGGATCACTAAAATGGCTCATGGGAAGAAAAGTCATGGGAAGGGCTAGAGGGCTGCAAATGGCATCAAAATATGGTTAAGAGCATGGCAAGTGCTCTGCAAACAAATGTGGATAGGGATAGGACTTAAAATAACATAAAATACACAAAAATATAACATTATAATCTTGATCTAGGAGGACGAGGTCCATATGGAGTAGGAGGTTGAGGAGGTGGTGGATGTGGCGGTGTAGGTGGAAGCGGCGGTGGAGGAGGTAGTCAACACTGGTCTTTGGTTTTAATTAATTGATTATTATTTTTTTTGTTTAAATTAGGGTACACCCCAAAACATTGGGAAATATAACCTGTGATAACCCCCTCCAGCCGTGCTAAACAAATGTTCAGACAATACACTTGCTGCAGGGCAGGCCAGCACCTCCAAGGCGTAAAGGCAAGCTCAGGCCATGTGCCCAATTTGGAGACCCAGAAGTTGAAGGGGGCAGACCCATCAGTCAGTACGTGTAGGCGTGTGCACACATACTGCTCCACCATGTCGCAGGTACCCGTAATGCCCACGATCCAATTGGATATCTGCTCTATCAACTTTTGATGTTATTTTCTGCGCCTACCATGTTGATCACGGTTAGAGGCGAATCAGGGTTCCACGCCAGAGAGGGAGCGTGAGAAAGGGATAACACATCCAAGGGAGGACAATGTATGAAATTAAATGTGATCGAGCGGAGATGTGGGACAAATTATTGAAGACGAAGCTTCCAAGTAAAGGAGGGGGCGCGCGGCAATTACCCACTCCGGACTCGGGGAGGTAGTGACAATAAATAACAATACAGGACTCTTAACATGCCCTCTTATTGGAATGATTATTAAAAAATTATAGGGAATGTCACTGGGGCATTTTGGATTTGGAAACGTTAGACAGGAGAGGCCCTGCTGCCGCTTTGTTGACTCTAGATAATTTCTGCCGGATCACATGTCCCCCTGACGTCCACGATCCAATTGGATATCTTCTCTATCAACTTTTGATGTTCTTTTCTGTGCCTACCATGTTGATCGTGGTTAGCGGCGAATCAGGGTTCCACGCCGGAGAGGGAGTGTGAGAAAGGGATACCACAACCAAGGGAGGTCAATGGCTGCAATGTGATCGAGCGGAAATGTGGGACAAGTTATTCAAATAGAAGGATCGAATGAAAGGGCCAATTAAAGACAATTTTTTGAAAATTAAAGTCCCTGTCACCTATGCAGAGTAGGAGTTTTTCATCTGCAAAAATGGGTTAATGTCACCCACCAATGGAAAAGACAATTGTTAAAAATTTCGGGCCCTGTCAACTATGTAGAGCAGGGGTTTATTCCTGGCAAAACTGTGTTCATGTTACCCACCAATTGAACAGACGATTTTACAAAAAATAAGGTCCCAGTCACCTATGCAGAGCAGGGGTTTGTATACGGCAAAATTGGTAAAATGTCACCTGACAATGTAACAGACGATTTTTTGCAATTTAGGTCCCTGTCACCTATGCAGAGCAGGGGTTTATTCACGGCAAAAATTGTAAAATGTCACCCAAGAATGTAACAGACGAATTAGTGAAATGTATTTCCTTGTCCAGTAGGTAGAGCAGGGGTATATCACAGACAAAAATTGGTTAATTTCACCCGACAATGTAACAGACAAATTTGTGAAATTTATTAACCTGTCCACTAGGTAGAACAGGGGTATATCACAGCCAAAAATTGGTGAATGTCACCCGACTATGTAACAGAAAAATTAGTGACATTTATTAACCTGTCCACTAGATAGAGCTGTATATCATAGCCCAAAATTGGTGAATGTCACCCAATTATGTAACAGAAAAATTTGTGAAATTTATTAACCTGTCCACTAGGTAGAGCAGGGGTATATCACAGCCAAAAATTGGTGAATGTCACCCGACTATGTAAGAGACAAATTAGTGAAATTTATTAACCTGTCCACTAGGTAGAGCAGGGGTATATCAAAGCCAGAAAATTGGTTATATGTAACCCAAAAATGTAACAGATAAATGAGTAAAATGACTTAAAATACGTAAAAATTAACAAAAAATTATCTTGCTGTATGAGGTGGAGGTCCATGTGGAGTAGGAAGTTGAGGAGGTGGTGGGCGTAGCAGTGTAGGTGGAAGTGGCGGTGGAGGAGGACGAGGTAGCCAACACAGTTTTTTATTTTTTTTTGTTATTTATTTTAATTTATTTTTTTTAAATTAGGGTACACCCCAAAAGAGTGTGAAATATAAAAAATACAACAATGAGCAATTGCGCTGTAGTATAACAATGACTGGGCAAGGCCGATACATGTCTTTTCTGCACAAGGTACGGACAAGTCCTGTGGGATCCATGCCTGGTTCATTTTAATGAACGTGAGCTTGTCCACATTGGCTGTAGACAGGCGGCTGCGCTTGTCTGTGATAAGGCCCCCTGTCATGCTAAATATTCACAATAATCTAATAAAGAAGTTTTACGCCCAATATTACATAAAATTATCTGCCTGAGTAGACGTATGAGGAGAAAAATAATAAAAGATTTATTAAATATAAATAGGGAAAACTGAATATCACGTCTGTGACAATCAGGCTTCCAGACTCCAATGGTGGTGTAGGAGAGGGATTAAATCCACACCACTATAATAGAGTCCGGACTAGAATCCTATACAGCTAGCACTGCAGTGCTAATATAAGCTGATCAGGAAATTGCACACGGCTCAAGGAGTTAAACCAGGCACAGGTTTGTCAGGTGTAGATCAACCTGGCTGGGCGATGTGGGATAGCTGACAAGTGAATCAAGCCCCCTTGGGGTAAAGCATCCACCAGGTGCCACAATATTGTGGACGCTCACTCAGCCATCTCCATCAGCCCAAACAGCCAAGGTGTAATGATGATCACAAACCCTAAGTACACAAGTCAGCTGTAGCGCTGCCTGAGTCAAGCACACACCCTGCCTAAAGAGCCGTGTAACAAACACAGGATCACCGGCTCAACGCGTTTCCCTATGGCCATATGAGCCACAATTCATCAGGAGCGAAGCGAAGTGTTTAAACAGTATTAGCCTGTGGAGCAGAACCGCCTCACACTGTTGTGTGTAGAGGCATTCGGCGCTGTGATGGCCGTACGCGGCCGCATGAACGCCGGCCAGATATCCAGTCAGCCCCGCCTACAAAGGGGGCGTGTGTTAGTGCTCGGCCGAATCGGAGCAAGGTGCGTCATCTGACTTACACCCCCGATCCGCCCAGAGCCCTCCTTACATCACACACCTCCATGCTGACACATCAAGTGCCCATGTATACAGGAGGAATCGAAAGTCGCGGCTATATGAGATATGTCACCTATACGCCTAGCACTGGTGTCAGCTATACCGGAGGAGCCCAAATTGGTGACATCAAGGAAAATGTAAGTGCATCCCTAAACACAACCTTATACAAAGCGGCATAAATTAAAAGACAGTGACAAACATAATGACATGCATACAGAGATACGCCCCTCCTCCATAAATCCAATATGTCCATACCAGCAAGGGAGGAAAGGGGGAAATCATAGAGATACATCAAGCATTTATAGCTTATATAGTGGCCAAGGTCTTGAGACAACCACATGCACACAAAAACCAGTAAGGTATCCATATAGTGGTATGACTCAAATGAAGCATGAATACGAAATTGCTTCATTTAACCCATTAGGTTGAATGGTTTGCAATCTGAAGATCCACATCGCTTCTTTTTGGAGCAAGAGTGTGTCCATATCCCCACCGCGTATGGATCTTTTGGGCATAACAATACCCTGGACCCTCAGAACATCCGGATTCCCTGCGTGCATTTCCCGCACATGACGAGACACCGTAGTGTCCCGTGAATTCCGGATGTCTGATAGATGTTCCCCTATCCTGCGTCTCATTTCTCGCTTTGTCTTGCCCACATACTGGAGCCCACAATTACACGTGATAAGGTATATTACACCCACTGAAGTGCATCTAATGAAGGACCGGATCTTATATCTTATTCCACTACTCACACTAGTGAAAGAATCTCCTTTGGTAATAAATTTACATATGATGCACGAACCACAGGGGAAATTACCTTTCGCAGAATTTTTGAGCCATTTTTCAGGAGTGGGCCGAGTGTAGAGACTATGCACCAAACGGTCACGTAAATTGGAACCACGTCTGTACGTGACCAATGGGCGATCGGATAGGGATGATCCAATGTCAGGATCCGACTGAAGAATGGACCAATGGTTCTGGAGGATTTCTTGAACTTGACGGTGGGCTTTGTCGAAATTAGCCAGGATACGTGGTGTCATATCAACATTGTCCCTATTTCTAGGGGTCAGTAACTGGCTACGGTTTGTGCTCATGGCATGATGGTCCGCCTTTTTCAGGGTATACTCTGGGTAACCCCTGTTTGTAAACCTGTGTTTCAGATCTAAAGCTGCGGCCTTAAATTCACCAAGCTCGGAACAATTTCTCCTGGCCCTGAGATACTGTCCCTTAGTAGTGATACGTCTATCAGCACCTATTGAGATGCTGAGATCCAAAAACGTAATTGCGCTCTCCTGTATCTCAGATGTAAAAAAGAGGCCAATTACGTTAGTGTTTAGGACCTCCACAAATTCAAGAAAACCCTCTCTGGTACCATTCCACAATATCAGAACATCATCCAAATATCTAATCCACAATTGGATGCAAGATGTATATGGATCCATAGATTCCGAGAAAACCACCTCTTTCTCCCACCAGCCCAGGAAGAGGTTTGCGAAAGTAGGGGCACAGGGACTGCCCATCGCAACCCCCCTGAGCTGGTGGTAGACACGTTGGTCAAAAAGGAAGATGTTCCGTGTCAGGATAAAATCCAACAATTGCATAACCAAGGCATTAATTATGGCGGCGACACTGGTCCCCTCTCTGCCGGAGGAAAGTCTCCACCGCTTTACACCCCAACTCGTGTAGTATAGAGGTGTAAAGGGCTTCGACATCCAGACTAGCCAACCATATATCCTGATCACAGTATATGCCGTCCAGTCTCTGTAGCACATCCATAGTGTCGCGGGCATACGAGGGCAGACTCACCACAAATGGACGCAGGATAGTATCCACATACGTACTTATATTTGCAGTGAGGCTGCCCATGCCCGAAACAATGGGTCTGCCCTTTACAGGAAGACCCTGTTTATGTAGCTTGGGCAGGCTGTAGAATGTAGCAAGAACAGGGAATTTGGGTAGTAAAAATTCGAACTCTGCTTTGCTAATTAATCTTTCTTGTAAAGCATCCTGCAGTATTCCTGCCAATTGGGCCTTAAAGGTCAATGTGGGATCCGAACTCAAGATATTATAAGTTTTTTTATCTTCCAAGAGTCTCAGGCACATGGAACGGTAGTTTTCTTGGTCCATGACAACAATGTTGCCGCCCTTATCAGAGGGCTTAATGACAACACTGCTGTCATTTTCCAGCTGTTCCAGTGCCAATCTTTCCTCAGGCTGCATATTATCATGCCCCAGGCTCATCCCATCAAGTTTCTGGAGATCCCGGATCACCACATATAGAAAGGTGTCAATGGGCGAATTGTCATTGAGGGGTGGAAATAATTTAGATGGATTCTTCAAGTCCGTATATGGACCGTCCCCTATATTCCTATCCCCCTCCTCTGACAAGCCCACCAAAAGGTTAAGATCCTGTAGGTCTTCTAAATTAATGCCCAGTTCCAGACACTGTCGTTTGTTATGCAATGAGAAGAATTTTTTCCACTTGAGCTTGCGTGCATATAACTGCAGATCCTTGATCCAATAAAATAAATTAAACTTTTGGAGGGGTACAAACGATAAGCCTTTTTGAAGAACCTCTGTTTGTAATGGAGAGAGAACTTTTTTGGACAGATTAACAACCTGTAGTTCCTCTACTTTGGATCTACTGGGGGTCTCTTGTAACGTAGTAGGTAGTCTGATACCGGTGGGGTCTGATCTTAAAAACCCCCACGTGAGCCTCTTCCTCCTCTACCTCCCTGTTTAAGTCCCCATGATCCCTGAGGTCTTCTATTCGTGTTAGCTCGTCCACGAGATGGTAAGACGGCTCGTTCACCGTCTGTATCACATTCCGAGGACGACAAATCAGTATCTAGCTCAGAAGTTGTCTGGCGTTTTGGGCCAAATTCAAGTACTCGCCCCTCTTTGAAGTCATTAGTGTCTCTATTATATAGAAAGTGTTTCCTCTCTTTAATTTGAGCAGTGAAACGCTCTATATTTTGCTGTAAAAGTGTTTCTTTTTTATTAAAGTCACTATGTTCACTGAATTTCTTTGCCTGTTCAATGCTTTCCTTTAGTTCTGTCTCGCTCACTGATAGTAATCTTCTCTCTTCATCTAAAAGTAACCGCATTAAGCGGAGTGAGCCTGCAATGGATTCTTGCTCCCACTTTTTAAGGAACTCATTTGAACGTACACGCGCTGTAGGGAGGATAGGACTTCTAAAACCTCTTGGAACTATATTATTTTTTATATAGGTATCCAGGGTCTGAACCTCCCACCAGCACCGAACATGATCTTTATAAATACGGTTCAGATGTTTAAAGGATGCAGTAATGCTAATTTGAGCTGTCTGTGAAGGCAGCTCCTTTTCCGTGAACACCTCCCTGGCATCACCCAGCCAACACTCAGAGCTCAGATCGTTGGACAAAAAGCCTGCCATTCCCCACCTAGGGATATATTCAACCAAATAAATATTCACAATAATCTAATAAAGAAGTGTTACGCCCAATTTACATAAAATTATCTGCCTGAGTAGACGTATGAGGAGAAAAATAATAAAAGATTTATTAAATATAAATAGGGAAAACTGAATATCAGTAGTGGAATAAGATATAAGATCCGGTCCTTCATTAGATGCACTTCAGTGGGTGTAATATACCTTATCACGTGCAATTGTGGGCTCCAGTATGTGGGCAAGACAAAGCGAGAATGAGACGCAGGATAGGGGAACATCTATCAGACATCCGGAATTCACGGGACACTACGGTGTCTCGTCATGTGCGGGAAATGCACGCAGGGAATCCGGATGTTCTGAGGGTCCAGGGTATTGTTATGCCCAAAAGATCCATACGCGGTGGGGATATGGACACACTCTTGCTCCAAAAAGAAGCGATGTGGATCTTCAGATTGCAAACCATTCAACCTAATGGGTTAAATGAAGCAATTTCGTATTCATGCTTCATTTGAGTCATACCACTATATGGATACCTTACTGGTTCTTGTGTGCATGTGGTTGTCTCAAGACCTTGGCCACTATATAAGCTATAAATGCTTGATGTATCTCTATGATTTCCCCCTTTCCTCCCTTGCTGGTATGGACATATTGGATTTATGGAGGAGGGGCATATCTCTGTATGCATGTCATTATGTTTGTCACTGTCTTTTAATTTATGCCGCTTTGTATAAGGTTGTGTTTAGGGATGCACTTACATTTTCCTTGATGTCACCAATTTGGGCTCCTCCAGCATAGCTGACACCAGTGCTAGGCGTATAGGTGACATATCTCACATAGCCGCGACTTTCGATTCCTCCTGTATACATGGGCACTTGATGTGTCAGCATGGAGGTGTGTGATGTAAGGAGGGCTCTGGGCGGATCGGGGGTGTAAGTCAGATGACGCACCTTGCTCCGATTCGGCCGAGCACTAACACACGCCCCCTTTGTAGGCGGGGCTGACTGGATATCTGGCCGGCATTCATGCGGCCGCGTACGGCCATCACAGCGCCGAATGCCTCTACACACAACAGTGTGAGGCGGTTCTGCTCCACAGGCTAATACTGTTTAAACACTTCGCTTCGCTCCTGATGAATTGTGGCTCATATGGCCATAGGGAAACGCGTTGAGCCGGTGATCCTGTGTTTGTTACACGGCTCTTTAGGCAGGGTGTGTGCTTGACTCAGGCAGCGCTACAGCTGACTTGTGTACTTAGGGTTTGTGATCATCATTACACCTTGGCTGTTTGGGCTGATGGAGATGGCTGAGTGAGCGTCCACAATATTGTGGCACCTGGTGGATGCTTTACCCCAAGGGGGCTTGATTCACTTGTCAGCTATCCCACATCGCCCAGCCAGGTTGATCTACACCTGACAAACCTGTGCCTGGTTTAACTCCTTGAGCCGTGTGCAATTTCCTGATCAGCTTATATTAGCACTGCAGTGCTAGCTGTATAGAATTCTAGTCCGGACTCTATTATAGTGGTGTGGATTTAATCCCTCTCCTACACCACCATTGGAGTCTGGAAGCCTGATTGTCACAGACGTGATATTCAGTTTTCCCTATTTATATCCCCTGTCATGCTAAACACACGTTTTGACAATACACTGGCTGCAGGTCGGGTCAGCAGTTCCAAGGCGTAAAGGGCAAGCTCAGGCCATGTGCCCAATTTGGAGACCCAGAAGTTGTAGGGGGCAGACCCATCATTCAGTACTTGTAGGCGTGTGCATACATACTGCTCCACCATGTTGGTGAAATGCTGCCTCCTGCTAAGACGTTCCATATCAGCTGGTGGTGCTGGTTGTTGTGGCGTGCTGACAAAGCTTTTCCACATTTCGGCCATGCTAACCCTGCCTACTAAGGTGCTGGCGGTGCCCCAGCTGCATTCACGACCTCTTCCTCCTCCTCTGCCTTCGCCTTGTGCTTCCACTGTGCCCCCGCTATCAGGTGGGGGCACAGCTTGTACTCGCGCGTCTTATTATCACGCTCCAGTGATGGCATTAAGGATGGTACGTTGTTCTAGTAACAGGGATCGAGCAGCGTGGCCACCCAGTAATCAGCACAAGTTAGAATGTGGGTAACTCGGAGGTCATTGCAAAGACACTGCAGCATGTAATCACTCATGTGTGCCAGGCTGCCCAGAGGCAACGAAAAGCTTTCCTGTGTCCTCTGTATCCCCCCAGCCACGCACCAAGGATGGCAATGAGCTAGCTTGGGTGCCACCCTGCTGTGAACACGGTTTCTCCTCCTCTATCTCCTCCTTCTCATTCTCCACCTCCTCATCCTCCAGAACTGTGCCCTGGCTGGACAATTGTGTACCTGGCGTTTGTGGGTGCAGGAACCCACCCTCGGAGACACTTGTGAATGACTGGTCAGAAACCCTATGAAATGATCCCTCTTGCTCCTCCTCGTCCTGTGCCACATCCTCTTCCATCATCGCCAGCAGCGTTTTTTCAAGGAGGCATAGAAGTGGGATAGAAATGCTTAGAACTGCGTTATCGGCACTGGCCATGTTGGTGGAGTACTCAAAACAGCGCAACAAGCAACAGGTTTCGCATGAATCCCAGTAATTGGTGGTCTGGCCAGCATGTGCAAGGTGGAGTTCCACCTTGTTGTCATGTCGCATATGAGGCAGTGAGCGGGAAGGCCGAAGTTACGCTGCAGCGCTGACACGAGCAGCAGCAGGGTGAGAACGCCAAAAGCACACAGAGACGGCACACACTTTCTACAGCATCTCTGACATATTGGGGTAATTTTTAAGGAATCTCTGCACCACCAAATTCAGCACATGCGCCAGGCAAGGGAGGTGCACCAAACCGGCTAGTCCCAGCGCTGCTACGAGATTTCACCCATTATCGCACACCACCAAGCCGGGCTTGAGGCTTACTGGCACCAGCCACTCATTGGTATGTTGTTCAAGGCCCGTCAACAGCTCCTGCGCGGAAAGGGGTTTGTCCCCCAAACAGATAAGTTTTTAAACTGCCTGCTGTCGTTTATCCCTGGCTGTGCTGAAGTTGGTGGTGAAGGTGTTACGCTGACCGGATGAGGAGCCGGAATATGATGAGGAAGCGGAGTAGGAGGAGGAAGCAAAAGGAGGCAAACTGAAGCGCCCTGCAATCCTCGGTGGTGGAAGGACATGCACCAAACTGCTATGTGCCTCAGGCCCAGCCGCCACTGCATTTACTCAGTGTGCTGTTATGGAGATATAACGTCCCTGAACGTGCTTACTGGTCCATGTATCCGTAGTTAGGTGGACCTTGCCACAGATGGCATTGCGCTGTGCACACCTGATTTTGTCCCCCACTTTGTTGTGCAGGGAAGGGATGGCACGCCTGGAAAAAGTAGTGGCGGCTGAGCACAACGTACTGTGGGACAGCCACCGCCATAAGGCTTTTAAAACTCTGTCTCCACCAGATGGAATGACAGCATTTCAAAGAACAGTAACTTTGAAATGCTGGCATTTAGCGCAAGGGATCGCGGGTAATTAGGGGGGTACTTCCTCTTCCGCTCCAGTGTTTGGCAGATGGAGAGCTTAATGCTTCCGTGGGACATTGTGGAGATGCTTGGTGACCCAGATGGTGGTGTTGCTGGCAGATCCTCTGTTTGCGGGTGGCAGGTGGCACAATCACTCCAGAGGTTGATGAAGAAGCCGAGACTGCAGCAGAAGAGGAAGCAGGAGGAGCCAGAGACCTTTCTTGGTTTTTGAGGTGTCTACTCCACTGCAGCTCGTGCTTTGCACTTAAATGCCTGGTCATGCAGGTTGTGCTCAGGTTTAGAACGTTTAGCCCTCGCTTCAGGCTCTGATTGCACAGCGTGCAAACCACTCGTGTCTTGTCATCAGAACATTGTCTGAAGAATTGCCACGCCAGGGAACTCCTTGCAGCTAGCTTTTGTGTGCTTGGTCCCTTGCTGCGGTGGGCAGTAGCAGGCATACTGTCTAGGAAACGGCCGCTGTGCTTTTGCACCCTGCTCCCTCTTCTGCTGTGCTGGTGGCTCCCTCTTCCTCCGAACTATACAGGTCACTCGCATGACCTTGATTACATGTGGGGTCGAGGACCTCATCGTCCTCCACATCATCTTCAACTCAGTCTTCACCCCTGCCCTCCTTGTCAGTCTGCACACTTTCGAAAGCCACAGAGCAGTTGGCACCTGTGTTTTGTCATCATCCGAGACGTGCTGCGGTGGTCCTCCCATTTAATAATCTTGAAACATAAGTGGTGGGGCATCGGAGCACTCAACCTCTTCCACTTCTGGGGCAGGGCTAGGTGAATGGCTCTGAGAAATCCTGCTAGCAGAGTCATCAAAAAGCAGAAGAGACTGCTGCATGACTAGGGGCTCAGACTGAATGGCAGATTTGCAAGGGGGTCAGGTGAAAGACTGATGGACATTGGCTGCAGGTGCCAACTCTGATCTTTGAGCAGGAGACTGGGTGGGAGACAATGTAAAGGAACTGGAGGCACTATCAGCAACCCAATCTACTATAGCCTGTACTTGTTCTAGCCTCATTATTCATAGAGCTGCATTAGGCCCGACCAAATACCGCTGAAGGTTCTGTCGCCTACTCGCACCTAAGTAAGGTGTTTCACTTGTGCGTGTAGCTGGCACAGATCGACCACGTCCTCTCCCTGCAACAGGAGCTCCACCAGCAGCACCACGACCGGGGCCAGGTCCCTTGTTTGATGGTCTCCTCATATTTTTTAAATTTAGGATCTTGCCCAAAATGGGTGTTTTTTTAATAAAAGAATAGAACAACAGTATTTATCGCGTGTATCTCACACTGACAGATGCAGCCAAGGCCGCAAATTTAGTATTTGGCCCAAAATGGGTGTTTTTTTTTTAACCGCCTCCGGACCGCCTAATGCAGGATCGCGTTCCGGAGGCGGCAGCCCTGCGCACAGTCACGCATATATGCGTCATCTAGCGAGACGCAAGATTTCCTGTGAACGCGCGCACACAGGCGCGCGCGTTCACAGGATCGGAAGGTAAGTGAGTGGATCTCCAGCCTGCCAGCGGCGATCGTTCGCTGGCAGGCTGGAGATGCAATTTTTTTAACCCCTAACAGGTATATTAGACGCTGTTTTGATAACAGCGTCTAATATACCTGCTACCTGGTCCTCTGGTGGTCCCTTTTGCTGGATCGACCACCAGAGGACACAGGCAGCTCAGTAATAAGTAGCACCAAACACCACTACACTACACCCCCCCTGTCACTTATTAACCCCTTATTCACCCCTGATCACCCCATATAGACTCCCTGATCACCCCCTGTCATTGATCAACCCCCTGTCATTGCTCACCCCCCTGTAAGGCTCTATTCAGACGTCTGTATGTTTTTTACGGATCCACGGATGCATGGATCGGATCCGCAAAACACATACGGACATCTGAATGGAGCCTTACAGGGGGGTGATCAATGACAGGGGGGTGATCACCCCATATAGACTCCCTGATCATCCCCCTGTCAGTGATCACCCCCCTGTCATTGCTCACCCCCCTATAAGGCTCAATTCAGACGTCCGTATGTTTTTTACGGATCCACGGATACATGGATCGGATCCGCAAAACACATACGGACATCTGAATGGAGCCTTACAGGGGGGTGATCAATGACAGGGGGGTGATCACCCCATATAGACTCCCTGATCACCCCCCTGTCATTGCTCACCCCCCTGTAAGGCTCTATTCAGACGTCCGTATGTTTTTTATGGATCCACGGATACATGGATAGAATCCGCAAAACACATACGGACATCTGAATGGAGCCTTACAGGGGGGTGATCAATGACAGGGGGGTGATCACCCCATATAGACTCCCTGATCACCCCCCTGTCATTGATCACCCCCCTGTCATTGCTCACCCCCCTGTAAGGCTCTATTCAGACGTCCGTATGTTTTTTACGGATCCACGGATACATGGATCGGATCCGCAAAACACATACGGACATCTGAATGGAGCCTTACAGGTGGGTGATCAATGACAGGGGGGTGATCACCCCATATAGACTCCCTGATCACCCCCCTGTCATTGATCACCCCCCTGTCATTGATCACCCCCCTGTAAGGCTCCATTCAGATATTTTTTGGGCCCAAGTTAGCGGAAATTGTTTATTTTTTTTATATTTTTCTTACAAAGTCTCATATTCCACTAACTTGTGACAAAAAATAAAAACTTCCATGAACTCACTATGCCCATCACGAAATACCTAGTGGGGTGTCTTCTTTCCAAAATGGGGTCACTTGTGGGGTAGTTATACTGCCCTGGCATTCTAGGGGCCCTAATGTGTGGTAAGTAGGGATGAGCGAACCCGAACTGTATAGTTCGGGTTCGTACCGAATTTTGGGGTGTCCATGACACGGACCCGAACCCGAACATTTTCGTAAAAGTCCGGGTTCGGGTTCGGTGTTCGGCGCTTTCTTGGCGCTTTTTGAAAGGCTGCAAAGCAGCCAATCAACAAGCGTCATACTACTTGCCCCAAGAGGCCATCACAGCCTTGCCTACTATTGGCATGGCTGTAATTGGCCAGTGCAGCATGTGACCCAGCCTCTATATAAGCTTGGGTCACGTAGCGCTGCACGTCACTCTGCTGATTCAAGCATAGGGAGAGGTTGCAGCTGCGACGTTAGGGCGAGATTAGGCAGATTAACTCCTCCAAAAGACTTCATTCTGTGATCGATCTGCAGCTGTGGATTATTGAAGTGCTATTATTGACTTGCTCACTTTTTTGAGGCTGCCCAGAGCGTTTTTAGATCACTTTTTTTCTGGGGTGATTGGCGGCCATTTTGTGACTTGTGGTGCGCCAGCACGAGCTATCACCAAGTGTATTTAACCATCGATAGTGTGGTTATTTTGTGCTATATCCTACATCAGCTGCAGGCTGAGCCTGTGTCACCGAAGTGCATTTAACCATCAACAGTCTGGTTATTTTTTGGCCATATACTACATCAGCTGCAGGCTGAGCCTGTTTCACCCAAGTGCATTTAACCATCAACAGTCTGATTATTTTTTGGCCATATACTACATCAGCTGCAGGCTGAGCCTGTGTCACCCAAGTGCATTTAACCATCAACAGTGTGGTTATTTTTTGGCCATATATTACATCAGGGGCAAGTTGAGCCTGTCACCCAGCGCCTAAAAAATAGACCTGACATTTCTATTCAACCAAATCTGCACAGTTTTAGCTGGTCAAGTTATTTGTAGTGACCGTCAAAGCAGACTTTTTGTTCTGGGTTGAAAAAGCATTCCCAAATTTGCCATTCTGAAAATAACTAGTTTGTGGTATTTCAGGCCTACTTGAAATCTATCCCAAAAAGAAAATCTTACATTGAAGTTATTGATAGTGTCATTCAGAAAAACCTAAGACACACGCTAGCGTGCTGATAGAAGTGTCATTCTGTGATTAAACCTATAACTGTCACACAGCGCAAAAAAAAAACACGTCTCACATCTCTATTCAACCAAATCTGCACAGTTTTAGCTGGTCAAGTTATTTGTAGTGACCGTCAAAGCAGACTTTTTGTTCTGGGTTGAAAAAGCATTCCCAAATTTGCCATTCTGAAAATAACTAGTTTGTGGTATTTCAGGCCTACTTGAAATCTATCCCAAAAAGAAAATCTTACATTGAAGTTATTGATAGTGTCATTCAGAAAAACCTAAGACACACGCTAGCGTGCTGATAGAAGTGTCATTCTGTGATTAAACCTATAACTGTCACACAGCGCAAAAAAAAACAGGTCTCACATCTCTATTCAACCAAATCTGCACAGTTTTAGCTGGTCAAGTTATTTGTAGTGACCGTCAAAGCAGACTTTTTGTTCTGGGTTGAAAAAGCATTCCCAAATTTGCCATTCTGAAAATAACTAGTTTGTGGTATTTCAGGCCTACTTGAAATCTATCCCAAAAAGAAAATCTTACATTGAAGTTATTGATAGTGTCATTCAGAAAAACCTAAGACACACGCTAGCGTGCTGATAGAAGTGTCATTCTGTGATTAAACCTATAACTGTCACACAGTGCAAAAAAAAAAACAGGTCTCACATCTCTATTTAACCAAATCTGCACAGTTTTAGCTGGTCAAGTTATTTGTAGTGACCGTCAAAGCAGACTTTTTGTTCTGGGTTGAAAAAGCATTCCCAAATTTGCCATTCTGAAAATAACTAGTTTGTGGTATTTCAGGCCTACTTGAAATCTATCCCAAAAAGAAAATCTTACATTGAAGTTATTGATAGTGTCATTCAGAAAAACCTAAGACATACGCTAGCGTGCTGATAGAAGTGTCATTCTGTGATTAAACCTATAACTGTCACACAGCGCAAAAAAAAACAGGTCTCACATCTCTATTCAACCAAATCTGCACAGTTTTAGCTG